>NC_135422.1:4487800-4742800 GCF_051991245.1 Festucalex cinctus
GCTTTAAATTTTACTCTACAAAAGGAACTTTGTCATGAAATCCAAATATAAGATAAAATAATCATGATTTCTTTCTCGTTTTCAAGTCGCCACTGGGAATAATCTCAAGGTTGTGTTTATGCACAAGCACAATGTCGCATGTGTGAAAGCAACAGTTGGTGTCATGTTCGCAACAAAAATTGATGCACATTGTGTATGTTTTTTTGAATGATTATTTTTTTTAAAGTGTTTCAATAAAGATTTACTTGTAATTTGATTATAACAGATTTTTTTCAAGTGCAACATGGTGGCTGAATGGTTAGCACACTTCCCAGGCGTTCAAAACTTTGGCTTCGCCTTTCCTGTGTGTGGTTTGTTTTGCTATATCGTGATTTATTAGCATTAATATAAACATGTTTGGGAACAAGAGGCAGACAATATAGATCAAAATGTCCAACAACACGGCAGATTAAAGCAAATCTTGAGTCCCATAATGGCAGACCTCGACACAACACTTTTTTGATGACCTTTCCTTTACACCCCCCATCAAGGTGATACATTTCTAAATAATTCCTTTAGGGAAAAGTGGGGGTGGCCCCACAAGGTAAATAAAGTCTCCCATGCACAATGTATTCCACATGCTTCCTCAGGGGGCCGAGATGTATACCCCTTACTACACATGTGGCTCGGACCACCTATGTTAGCTGATGTGTTTCTGCTATTAAAGGCTGCTTGTGTATTTTGGGCCCTAAAAAAAAAGCATATTTCAATATAGTGGGGAGTGATGAAGTACAAATTATGTTACTTTACTGCAAGTTGATGTTCAGGTACTGCACTCCATTTTAAGCGTTTATATTTCTGGCAGTGTTTTACTTTTACACATTCCATTTGGGAAAGGATCTGTAAATAACATGGAATAATAGAAATATGTAAATATAGGGAGGTAAAGTCAACTGTGATTTTGATTTAATGATTGATTGCAATTGATTGAGATCAATAATGGAACAAAATCGGAGAAGCATGAGCTGATTGAAGCATGTTTTTTTTTTTTTTTAGCCAGTTTTTAAAAATTAACATAACTATGACACCACATCATTTTTATAACATGAAAATCTGAGGCCATGCTATTTTTCTTATTTTTTTCCTCCCTCTTCATTCTTCTCAGCACAAGCTAGTAATGCAATGTTTACATTGTGTTCCCTGCAGGGGAAAAAAAAACGGGATGGATGCGACAAAATCCATGATAGGCTGTGATTGCCATGGATGCCTGACCAGATTTTTCAGGTGTCAATTTTGCCAGTGGGTATGAAAATCTTAGTAGTAAAAATGTAAATTATAGCCCCCAAAACTTGCAGGTAGTTCGTAGTTATAGTTTCAAAAACTGAAAGGTAATGTGAATAAACTTTTGTCAACATATTTTACATCAGTAAATTGTACCATCTGCCGTTGTGTGGTTGACAGTTTTATTGTTCTGCCTGTCACTGTAGGTCACTGCCATAGATAGATGAGAGTTAGTAGTAAATAAAAACACTTTCAGACGAGAAAATGAAATCTAACTAAATGTGCAGTGGCACAGTGCTTGGAAGTCACCGAGACATGTTAATTCAATTTCCCTTGAGGGATCAATTTAAAATAAAACGGCGCACCTGAGTCTGTCTAAATGTTGTTAGCTCAACTCAACTGAAAGTCAACTGAGGACGAAGGAAGATGGTTCTGGTTCTGCTGTGCATCACTCTGTTTTTGTTGCAAAGCCCCCTCTGACTTTTAGGACGCCGGCTGGTCATCTTCTCGTCTCCTCCTCGTCTTTTTTCACCTACGTCGGCCCTAATGTGGCATCGTGGGGCGGCCGCTGCATGACAACAAGACATGTCTGGGCCCCTGCGTGAGAAGGCCGGCTCGTTGTTGCCGGGCTTGTTTTCTTTGCGTGACCATGTCCCTCAGCTCTGTGTCCCTCAGCACCTCCCTGCAGGACCCCCCTCTGACCCTGTTCGTGCCCTCGTTAGCTGGCACGGTGCTGGTTTATTTGCTTTGGCCGCCCGCCCGTGTGAAAGGCACTTTCTGTGACAATGCTCCCAGAGGGGTCATCTCATAGAGACGGAGGTGTCGCGGAGGTAGCCGTGTGTGGAACGGAAAGAACGTTGTGCGCCGCAGCGTATTTGAGTGTGTGACCTTAGTGTCTGGTCAAAAGGAAACAAGGTCCACTCCATCTACTTTCGAGGCGTGACATGCACAAGCGGGTCACTCAGAGTTTACTGTCCCACTTGTCCCGTCTACCGATGAGGGGAAAAAAAGGGAACATGATGATCATTGGGAGGAACTTTCGCTTGTTCCCACTGATGTAATCCGCACAACGCTCACGCTAACATTCATGTCTGCTGCCAAATGTCCTGTATTGTATTCTGAGTGAAGATAGCGAAGGATAACGCGACCCAAGAGCTCACACGATCATTTCATGTCAATTGACACTTTGGTAAACGTACAAAAATACACTAATTGCATATTGGATGTTTTTCCATAGCATTATTATCAAAGCAAAATGGGGGGAAAAAAACTTACATGTTCTAATTTTTTGTTGTTGTTGTTTGTTTTTTGTAATGAGTCGCTCATGACTACTGCAAGATCACTACTTGGACAATTTAGGGTGGCCAGATGTCCAGACAGTCCTAATTTTGTTAATTCAGTGATGTGTCCTGCATCTTGCGCCTAAGCCGGCTGCTGGTTTGTCCTCCTTTTAAAGAAAATGAACCGCGGTTGTTTTTATGTGACCCAACGTCAGCCCCCACCCCACGTTTGTCACAACTGGTCTGTATTGCCAATAGTGCTGGGTGATAAGGCGAAAGGTGCCCTTTCTTACCTATCGTCTCTATCGTAATTTACCCTCTTTTTACACAAAGATATCCATACTATATGCAGTATTAGAACGCTACAGTATTGTTTTTGTCATTATGCATGCACTTGATGCATTTAAGTGCCAAACAAGTGGAAGAAATAACTTTTGCAGAACAATTTACGTCGCCGTAACATTTGCGTCATTTAGTTTTACTTTGCGGCATCATTGATAACAGCAGCTTGCCTGGATTTGCGACATCGCGCTGCTTTACATTAACACATGCGCAGTTACGCGCACAATCTCACACACACGGAAGTCAGACGATGGAGGAGGAAGACGACGAAAGAGAGCGGCCGCTGAAATGGGAGAAGTTGCATCTTCAACAACTCCACAGAAAGAGGTACTTTTTTTCTGGGAAAAATAAGCGATACATCTCGTTTGGTTGCATTTTGTTTTCACGAAGTCCGACGTAGAGCAGAAAACAGTACTGTAATATACAAGTTGTGTCACAGGAACATTCCAGCACCCGACGCAAACACAACAAACGTACTTTATCACCTTGAGAAGAAGCACGAAAAAGAGCTCATGACTATCCTACAGATGCGTGTCAACAAAGATAATAAGTGAATCCGGAACATAACGCAAGAAGAAAAACCAAAGTCAACCATCACATGCGCGTGTCACCCTGTATGACGGAAACACTTTACTGGGTAAAAAAAAAATAACAGAGGCGATAGCGCATTTGATTGCAGATTCTGTAAAACAGAATGCTTGTGTTTATTTTGATATAATTGCATTTGCCACGTACAAATAACGTTAGGTACTGTTGGTCTACTATTCTAGCTGCACTACAAAGCTACAGACAAAGTTGAAACTTTGCACTTTGAAAAATATTTTTTGTTGTTGTATTTCATTTATGACCGAAAATGTCTGAACTTTCTTTTTTATGCCTTATAAAAATGTGTTTATATTTATTATTTTATATTGCAGCACTACTGGATTCATTTGTGACATTCTGTTTAATGTTACTTACAAACAAAGTGTGAAAATGTAAGCAAAGTATGTTGTATAATATTTCATGGAAGAACTGCAAATATATCTATATCGTTATCGTGATATAAAATAGCCCATATCATGCTAGAATTTTTTTTCCCATATCGCCCAGCACTAATTGCCAAGAGTGGCTTCAGTTAAAAATCTCGTATATCATTGGCTCAATAAATGTAAACAAAGCTGACTACATGAAGGTCCACCCATCCATTTTCTGTACTGTTTGTCCTCATTAGGGTCACTAAAGCCTGCCCCTGCTGTCTTTGGGCGAAATTCGGGGTAGGCATGGCACTTAGAGACAAATTCACACTGACTGACATTCATTCACAATGACAAAGGGATAAAGAACTCCAATGCATCATACCGAGAGCCATTTCCAATATTTTGGTGACATCCTTTAGCAACTTAAAAATGGCAAAACAGAATTTAACCACAAGTTACTAATAAACATACCACAAAGCAAAATTCCCATAAGAGACAAAGAGAATCGCAAAGTATTCCTCACTTTTTGTCCATGCAAAAGCTTTGTGATTGTGATTAAAGATGTTCAAATGACTGCATGTGCACATGTGGTATTCATTCCCTGCTCGGAGACTTTAAACTGGCTGTGTTGATCAAACTCACCACAGTGTTTAATGTATGATCATTAGACTCAACACAACAACAATATGGACCTCCTACTAGCGAAGGTTTTGCGTGTATTATTATAACGGGGTATTGACACATGCAGTCATACAACCTTGATATAGTACGTTGACTCCTGGAGAAGCCAAGTTTATCCGCTAATCCTTTAAATCGGGGAAGGCAAGAGGCAATTACAGTATTTTGGGACAGCAGGATATGTTCCTGATTAACCTCTGCCACCGTTTCAGTCAAGGAACCTCAACTGGCTTTCCGCATTTCTCTCCTGGTTGATTGATGTTATTATTGATATAGTGTTGCAATATGTTCCGTTATTGCATGCTTGTAACAGAACCCCTCAATGTAAATCATTAGCATTTATTTGCTTCAAATTGGGAGCTCATCAAGCTCTAACTGTGCGGCTTACCATTGACCTGGCTGGCCACATATTTGGACGACGCGCGAATAGAAGAGCCGCAACTTTACGTGCCGACATGGCCGTAAATGACAAACAAGACATTAAAAATGAGCCACGGGAGAAGATGAAAAAAGCGAGCGTTGTCTTGCTGTTCCAGGAAACCAACTTCCTGGTGGTCTCCGCACGTTACAATGCCACTAACCCAAACACAAACAGATACAAACACAATTTGATTAGGACTGGCTCCAGCATGGAGGCTTTTTCAGTGCGTCTTCCCTGACTTCATTTGTTTACACGCAATATTAGTTTGTCACTGTTGGATGTGCATTAGGGTGATGGAGAGCTCCCTTGAGAGGTGTGGCTACAGCTGAGCAGCTTTGTTCATCCTTGCACACAATTTAGAGCAGTGCTTCCCAACCAGGGTGCCGTGACACATTAATATGAGGTAATGCGGATAAATATTAAATATCACGTACTTGTCCAAAATTATAGCTTTGTTTATCTATCTATGCCAGCGATGTATCATGCTGAACAAGTAAATGCTTGAAGGTACAATAAACTTCTGTATCCACCTGTTGCCATTCAGATGAATCAGATTACAGAATAAGTTATGACTTCCTTCCTGTATATCAGATTTGTGAGGCATGCATTGCAATCCATGCAGATTATTGGAGGTTTGCAAAGTGTGTTTATAAGGAACTACAAACAGACCTCCACTTGCTTATGATGGGCGTCGAGGGCCGAACTCCTGCAGGTTTTGGAGGTTTCCCTCTTCCAACACAAGCTGATTCCAATCAACAGGATCATTATCAGGCGTATGCAGAGCTTGCTTATAAGATGGTCAGATATCAGCTGTGTTGGAGAAGGGAAACACGCAAAACCTGTAGGACTCGGGCCCTCGAGGACCGAGATTGGCCCTGCTGTAGGTCAATCGGGTAACAACCAGTCACGGCACAGCTTCAAAAAACAGGTGAGCCGTGATTGATCATTAACTGAGCCCTGAGCAACTGTGATGTCATTTTCAGTCGACAGCAACTGGCAAAATGGCCGCCCTCTGAGATGGATAAAGACAGGTGGATTTCGCTGTTTAACTCATATTCCAGAAATGCGATATTAATCAGAATACCGCGTTTAGGCTACAGTGGGGTTGCATAGAACATATTGTAAAGAATTTATTTATTTATTTATTTTTTTGGGGGGGGGGGGGGGTGACTTCCCATTTAACTAAATATTTTTAACTCAGTCACTCCCTGCCATTTTCACTGAAGCAACCCCATTCGTTCCCGGTTGTTTGACTGCATTTTCACTGATTTTTCAAGGCCCACAGGATATTGTGTTCTATTGCTATGAAAACATGGAACCTACCAAAAGAAAGATTAGAGTCTGTTCTTCCATCAGGGAAAAAAAGGTATTTGTTTCTGTTTCCGTTTTGCAGCAATTAGAATTAGAAGAGAGCTTTGTTGCGACTGTTCTCTTATGCACTGCTGCCACCTGCTGGCCGTTTTTTTTTTTTTAATAACTACAATTGCTTTAAGCCACCTCTCATGTCAGAAGCTGCATCAAAGCCTTCTGTATGCTCTTGCATAAAGAAATCAAAAACGTGTAAACACGTTATTGGGCAAGAAGAGACAAAGTATTTAAAAACGTTTTTACACGTTATTGGGATTAAATGAGGTAAAAACAAAATATGAACTAGCTACAGACAATAAGGCTGAACTGACCTGGATTTGGCACGTTTCACTTTAAAATCCCAGCAAAGTGGAAATAAATGTTTTGTAAGTTTGAGACTGTTGGCTGATTTTAATGATTTAAAAGAAAAGAAAAAGTCAAGTATATAGAAAGAGACTTCAAAATAATATATATAATAACTATACTCACAAATGCAGCGGCTAAAGTACTGATCAAATGTCAAGTATCACCATGAAAATGTATCCCTCTGAAAAGTTATTGCAACTTAAAAACCGTATGGGGAGTCCGGATAAAAAATAATAAAATAAAAATGGGGGGGGGGGGGGGAGGACATTTTTACTGTTAAAAACATCCTTCCTACTACTGCCAGTTGTGTTTTTATTGTGGTTCTGTTGAATAAGAATACGATGGCAGGAAATCGTAAATCCCGTCATCTTTTTTCAATTAATATTTATCTTCTTTGCAAGATTCCTCCAGGATTGTATGTGACACCTCGCGTGCGGGAGACCTTCTCTGTGAACGTGACATGCCACGGTTGGAATAGAATTTATAGTCTCCTGCCTTATCCGCTTTTATCGGACCCTGGGCTCCACGCGGCGGGGAGTCTGTATTGAAGAGGGCGCTAAAGATGAGCCCATAACGTGACATAAGAGAGAATGAGCCTTCCTGCTGCTGCACATAACGTGCGAAGGGCAGACATGCAACTGCGGTGGAGGAGAAGCTTGAAATCCATAGGTCATGTTTTCCATGTGAGGGTTTAAGAAAGGTCGTAACCTCGGTCACCTCAACCCTCCCCTCTGTGAACCCTCCTCCATCTTTTTGCCACCTGATGAAAGATACCGATGAGCCGCAAAGATTTAACTGATCTGCAGCCATCTGGATCCAAATGTGAGCAAGTTGTTGTGATTTTGGGCTCCCAAAGTCAAGGTGAATAACATGAAAACACCTTTTTCAACATTCCTGGGTCACTCATTTCAGATTTGGAAATTGTAATTGATTATAGTTACCCTGTGACAAAACATAACGAGCTGTAGTTAGTATTATTTACTGTCCCTCCTTTCTGATGTCTAATTAGGATATCAAATACTTCATAGCAGATAACATATATTTTATATCTACATTTTGTTTTATAGTCCTTTTTAACTAGAGGAAGACAAAAACGTGAGCTAAATGACTCAGCAAAATGACATCATCAAGCTAATTGCACAGGCAATTCTTTTACAATTTCTTTTAATTCTTTCCACTGTAATGGAGTGTGTCACATAAACCAAAGCAGCTCACATTATTATTAGGGAATTAACGACGAACAGCAATATTGCGATTTTTACGATATCAAAAACTGCCACAATATCGTAGCCTTCATGTCACGATATTAAAAGCAGCACGTCGGTTAAAAAGGCTACATTGATTTCATTTTGTGCGGTTCCAAAGCTCCCTCTGGTGGTTAGTTTAATTTTAATTAGGCATGTTTTGGCCACCTACGTTCAAGACCCAGGCTAATGTGTTAGTGAATGTTTATGTGCATTAAGGTTGTTAATGCTCCCTGTATTATTTGAACTATGGTTTGACCTTAGCTTATTAGCATAGTATAGACAAGACATTTAAAATAAAATAACTGGGCACGACTATTCATTTGCCACTGCTGTTATGTACAAAAACACAATATTGTATTTTTTTGCCCATCTGAGCCTTTTTTTAAAAAAAATAAAACAAAACAAAACATCATCGTAAGTTTTCTTTTATAACATCGAATCGTGAGCTTTATTTTTTTTATATCTCCCACAATGCCGTGATAATTATCATATTGTGAGGTTCATATCGTGATAATATTGTTTTGTGACCTTTGCATAGCGTTACATCCCTAGTTATAATTAAAGTCGCTAAATTTGTTACTGACCAGTTAACCGAGAAGCACGAACTCGTAATATTAGCAGTGATTAGCAACTTGCTACTGTAATTAGCATAATACTAAAATTAAATGAGTATTCAAATAAAATGTAGCTTTCTGTGTTTAATTGTAAAGGATTCATTCAGAAATAGTTCAGAAATATGGTTTTCTTTTGCCTGAGTATCAGTAAGAGTTGGGCCAAAAACAGCAGAATATATGATGTGACAAAAAATATCTCATAAAAAGTGTGACTACCGTTGATGGTCGAGCTGAAGAAATTATGATGGTTTTAGGTTTATCACCTGGTTTTTTCTTGAAATCAATTTTTTAAAGATCTGCTTTTCCAAAAATGTTCATGCCTACATTGTCCTCGTGAAATGACCATCCTACTTGAATTTAGCGCTCCTGCAAAAGCATCAACGTTTGCCTGACACGCTTTGTCATAAATTTGCGCTTTAATTCCATCAGCTGCTGTGCTTCGAGTCCTTGCCCACGTGATCCCGTGCGAGGATTCGCGTTCTCACAGGTGCCCCCGTGCCGAAACTTACTGCGGGCCCCGCCGCCTCCCGCCCCCGACGCTCTGCAGTCACGCAAGCGCTGCCCCACGCCAGGACCTCAGACTGATTTTATTGCAGCCAGCAGGGAAACCAGACGCTCGAAAGGCCTCACGCTACATCACTTTCATGAGCAGAGTTACTAGGAAATAAATCATTTGGAGGATTTATGACATACGGAGACAGAGAGGAGGATGTGTGCTGCCTTGACGGGCAGATTTTTTCTTTAGATATTGTATAGTTGATTATTCACTGTTTAGTTGTGCTGTTTTTTTTTGGAGGGATGGGGCGGGGGGGGTCAATCACCAATGTTTACATTTGATAAGCCATTCAAAACAAAATATAAGAACTTTGTTTTTAATTTTTGCCATAATATGTAGTTTGTCTAATCTTTGAGTATTTCTTCCCTCCAGTTGTCGACAAACTAGTACAACTGACTCAAAATTTTAAAAAGCTTATTAAGGTTAAAAAGCTATTATTAATTGTTGATTGTGATCTTGAGAAACCAAAATTTAACAATAGCTACTGTCTTGAAAAAAAAGTCAGGTTGAACAGGAAGTGCCCCAAAATCAACAAGAAGTGCCCCCAAATTGAACAGGAAGTGACCCGGAATTGCCACTAAATCAATAGAAAGTGCCCCAAATTGAACAGGAAGTGACTTGGAAATGCCCCAATATCAACAGGAAGTGCCCCAAATTGAACAGGAAGTGACCCGGAAGTGCCCCTAAATGAATAGAAAGTGCCCCAGATTGAACAGGAAGTGACCTGAAAATGTCCCAAAATCAACAGGAAGTGCCCCAAATTGAACAGGAAGTGACCCTGAATAAGTAGAAAGTGCCCCAAATTCAAGAGGAAGTAACATGGAAATGCCTCAAAATCAACAGGAAGTGCCCCAAATTGAATAGGAAGTGACCCGGAATTCCCCCAAAATCAACAGGAAGTGCGCCAAATTGTTCAGGAAGTGACCCGGAAGTGCCCCAAAATCAACAGGACGTGCCGATTACCCTAATATTTCAGAGACATTCAACAATTGGGGCTTTGCTTGCTTTTCTTGGATAGGCTCGAATTTAAGTGAAAAAGCCAAAGAGGTTTTGTGCGACTTTAAGGGTAAAAATTTCTTGTTTGAACCTCAAGGGCATTTATTTGCTTTTTGAGGTTCCGTCGCTATTTTATTTGCCTAATCATATTTGGTGCCGACATGCGAGATTCCAGGAACAAGACCTCAAGCCTTTATAGGTCGCTTGAGATCAGCACTCTGGATTTTATAGGGCAGGCCTCCATCCAGACTGCGATTCATAAAACACATTCAAAGCCAACGTCTCTTCCTGCACCTGAAATACGCCACGCATAAAACTGAAGCCATTCACACGTTGGCTGTGATTAGAGACACCAATTATTCTTCATCCTGTCCCACTAAAACTAAGCAAACAAACCCTAAAGAAGCAGCTGACGGGGAATAATTCACTGAGCTCGATTAGATGACACACAATCCAACGACACTACGAAGATTTTGGTGGCGTTTTTAAAACGTTGGGAGATGCGCGCTGGTGCAGACCCAAGCCGCCGCTCCATCTGGTTTAAGGCTGAGAACCATTCAAAAGTGTTTTCTCCGTTCCCCTCCACTGACGGAAACACAACTTTGCATGTTTGGCTTTTTAATCAGTCGGCCGCATTTGACACTTTTACGAGATGGCGTGAAAGTTGAACATTCTTCATCCGTCTCATTATGAAATGATTTGATTGACACCGTGATTAAAATGTTCCCAGAGGCCTCGACACAAGAGCTTCCTTTTACGCATTCCTCCCAAAAGTCTGCTGCGTCTATACCCCCTCCCCCTGCACCCCAAACTGCTTTTCAGAGAAGTTATAAAACGACACGTTAAATCATTTATGTCTCGCGTGAGGATCTTTACAGACTTTTAAGTGTATTAATCAGATTAGCACATAAAAACGGTTGTGGTTTGTGAAGAAATCCCCGCAGGGCCGTTCAAGTATGTAGCGCTTTCATTTTTTTTTACATATCATATCAATGTGCTCATTTCAACAGAGCTGCACGGAATAGCACTCACACGCACACTCGCGTTTAAGCACACTCACCGGTACGCCGTGGAAACCTGCTGTGTGCGGCATGAAAGGTCTTTTTTGGGGAAACACAAATGAGATGTGTATGGCTGTAATTGCACCACTTTTCGCCTGGCAAAAAAATGCTCATTTAGAAGATTAATCAGTCATAGATAAATAAACGGCCGTCTTGTCACAGTCTTATGTCTGTCCACACGAGAGGTGGACTCCCCCCACAACCCCCCTAAATTCCCTCAGCAAACAGCTTCTTTCACAAAACTTGCAAGGTCATATAGCTGGAGGATTAAAGCTCGGGTCAGGAATTTTAAATAGCACCAAGAAAACTTTTCAATAAATGGAAAAGGTGTTCTTTTATCACTTTCTGATGCAATTTATTGAGCATATCCCACTTTGACTTCATTAAGTTGAGAGCAAAAATGGTATTGAAGAATATCTGAGACAGTCTTAATAACTCCTAGCTTCAAAGCTTTTTTTTTTTTTTTTTTTTTTTTTTTTTTTTAATGTTTGTTATATGTAGGTGCTAGGTTTAGTTTTGTGTATTTCATAATACTTTAGTTAATTTTTGTTTTGTTTTGACTTGTGTGTTTTTTTTTTTTAGTTTTAATTCATTTTCAAAGTGGGTGTGCTAATTTTCATTACTTTGTATTTTTTTCGGAAAATACTTCATTTTAGTTTTTTTTTTTTTTTGTATTAATTTTATTATTATTATTATTAGTAACCATAAAAAAAATGACAGACCTAAAAAATGAGAGAAAATGGTCTTGTTACTGCTGTTATAACGTGTGCTGTACTCCAAATGACCAAACCAGCACACTACTCATAAACATACAGTGGATATAAAAAGTCTACACACCCCTTCAAATGTGAGGTTTTCTTGCTGTAAAAAAATAAATAAATAAAAAAACGAGACCAAGAGAAATAATTTCAAAACTTTTCATACCATTATTGTGACCCTTTACGTTTGTATTTTATCATAATTTGAGTAGGTGTCTGTCAGTGAGGCATGAGATTCCTTAGAGATGGTGTGAAATAAAAAAAATAAAATAATAAATAAATAAATGAATAAAATACATGTAAAAAAAAAAGAAAAAAAATATTTTATAGTCTCCCCGGTCATATAGGTGACTTTGATCTGAACTTCTAAAGTGAGGCAAAATGCTCAATTTGGCCCATTGTTGGTACATGTGTACTACGCTTAACTTTTCAACATCCTACAGAACGTGACATTCAAGATTTCACAACATTTTCATGTTAAAAGTATTCATTGCATTCCTATGCATGACTAGAAGAAATAAAATGCCTAATCTCAGTGAGTCACTACATTTTTTGCACGTTTTTAAATGAGTAAGATAAGACTTATGTCGGAAACTGACTCATCAGTATAAATAAAGGTTCACAAATGTTCTCTTGGGCCTCAGTTGGATGTTTCCTTTGATGAAAACATCTGAATTATTCATTTCCAACCAATGCAGTCAGTCTTTAGTCATGAAAAGGAAATACCATTAATGTGTAAAATAAATAAATAAATACAAATTTTAAAAAAATGAGGATGATCCATGTTTTAGAACATCTGGTGGTTCTTAACTGTGTGCAATTAAATGTCGCCCTCTGGTGGCGCATCATCTTCTGGATTTTTTTTTAATTTTTTATCCCCCCTCAAAAGTCACAATACAATATCAAAAGGCCACTTGCCGTTTAGATAGTATTAATTGGGCTATTTAAAAAGGATGATGTTTTCATTGTAACTGTAATAAATCAGTATGTAATCTAATGCCTTTCCATGCACACATTTCCATTCTTTCATAGCTTGTGAGATGATTTACATGTTTCATCATATTTCAATTATCTTGCTGTAATTTCAGAACCAGATAATCAAGAAGAAGCTCTACAGGAAACATGAACATCGACTGAATGAAAGGTACTGTAAATCAACCCTTGGGTAAGTTAAACATGATGGGTCATTGTGAAGTCAATCTTGAAAAGTTTTCATGCATCATAGCAGGCCACTG
Organism: Festucalex cinctus; assembly: GCF_051991245.1. NCBI lineage: Eukaryota > Metazoa > Chordata > Actinopteri > Syngnathiformes > Syngnathidae > Festucalex > Festucalex cinctus. The sequence goes on from NC_135422.1 coordinate 4,500,921, forward strand.
TTGTCATGAGAAATGCATGTGAATATATACTTATTCTGCATATGTCAACACATGAAATGACACTGTTGAAAAAGTGATCAATTTGTTTTGTTTTGTTTTTGTTTTTTTTTTGGTGGCAACGGCGAAAGCAATGGACGCAAAGAACTGTTTCTAATGTGCACGTGTAATCGTGTTCATCCTTTAATCCAGAACGAGAGAGACAGAGACAGATTGGTAAATCGTTTTAACCAATAGATGGCAGTCTCTGCGTGTGATTGCATCATGGTTGTACGGGTTTCACTTCAATCAATTCCAACTTTTCACAGGTCTTAAATTTAAGGTTCTTGTCTCTTTTGGTAATTGGGGAGGCCTATTATGTTTGAAAATAATAATAGGAGGCAATAAAAACGGGGGCAAGAAACGTTTAAGGACTTGATTTTCAATTTAAAATGGAAGCACCAAATTTGAAATTCAGCCTGATTTTGTTGATTTTTATCACGACCGATTTATGGAAAGTCTAAAATCAGTTTCCTTTACAATTTGTATTTCTGAAACGAAAACAGAATATAGCATAATACACAAATGGACGGTCCCTAATTGCCCATTTGTTTTCAATTACCGGAAGTCGCTCCCGATACTGACCAGAAGATGGCGATAGCGTGACGCATACAGATACCATTACGCCACTGACATTTTTTTTTCGTCATACACACGCCAACCTGAACCGTCTGAAATGAAAACACGTAGAAGTGGCGAAATTTATTATGAGGCTTTATACAACCTTTAAGAAAATTAACTAATGTGAGTCAGTAGTTGCATTTGAATGGTGCTTTTTTTTTAATTTTATTTATACAACAGTTATTTTAAAAAACAAATTCATGAAACAGTCCTGAAAAAAATGATGCTAGCCTTACTTAACTTAATATTTTGGTGCACAACCTCTTGAGGCATTTACTGCAATCATAATAAATAATAATTACATGATAACAATTAGCAGTTAGGCTAACACACCCAACAAATACAGGTAGAGCTTAAAAAAGAAGCTCAAAATGGCTCCACATTTTCCAATGTAGTAAATAAAATGTTTTTTTATTATTATTATTATTATTATTATTATTATTATTATTATCATGCTCAGTATTGTATTAATAATAATAATGAATTTGTTCTTTCCTTATTTCCATCATATGTAAGTAGTTATGACTTGAACTAAAAGGCTTCCACAGAATTAGAAAGCTCTCATTTGATAAAAAGACGTTTCTAAACAAGACTCATGAAGACAAATGTGGCCTGAAAGCATGAGTGATTGAAACAAATAGCGGTGATAAGCAGAGTACGTTGATGGATGGTTGCGCCTTTGGAGACGCAAGTTGTGCTCGTCTTTTAACAGGTTGCTAACATCATTACAGGCAGCCTGCTAGCCCACTGAGGCAATTAGCGCTCCGGCAGCAGCAACGCTAAACGCGTTTAAGACTCAATCGCGGTCGCGCTAGACCCGGTTGGCTTCAATAATGCAGTTTTTATCGACAGTACGGGCTTAACTTAAAGGACTAAGATGTGGTCAGTCAGCTGAGGTCATTCTTATGTGCATTAATGTGGCTATACAGCATGTATGTTGCTAAAGAAGCAGTGAGGAGTACAGTGCAGCTCCATCAGTGGTGAGCGGTCAAGGCCAGCAAGATTGTCTAAAATAACTAACACATGAATTGCTTTGTATTGATTGTAGCCTTGCCAGCTTTTGCAAATGAATAAATCAGCATTGCTGGGTGGAGGTGAAGTCTCATTAAAGCTGCGTCTTGGCGCTTCACTGCGGGCGTCCTCACTTTGTTGTTGTTTTCACCATCACTTTTCTTGCTGGGTTTTCTTTTTTTAATGCCGCAGTGGGGGGACAGGCAAGCCTCAGCGCCGTATGGCAGATGAATATTTGATGGCCCTTAATGGACCCTTCGCCCTCGTGCCGCCGCTCTGTTTTTCCCACCCCCGCGCAGCCCAGCGCCACGTTTTGGCATCCGTTTTTGGTGCTTCCCCCCCGTGAATTCGGTTGTGTGGCTCAACAGCTGCGCAGATTTCATCATACCAGTTGGCGGCCTGGCTACAAAGTTGACAGACAACTGGTAGTGATGTGGAAGTCAATGGCGGAGCACAAAGTCCACCACAAAGTCACCCGTAGCACACAGCTGGTTGTTTTGTCCTGTGGATGAACTTGTCATCGCCGAAGCCACTGGAGGATCAACCGCCGTCTATAAAACGCAGGGACTGCGTCGCATTATAAGTCATTCCGCATACATCTGGACACACGTCAATATTTATGTCCACTGAGTATGAAACATTGTCCGCACCAATCTGGCTGAGGCGATTAAGATCTTCACTGAAGAGAGATATGACCCAGTCTGTCTTTCCAATTAAGAAAGTGACAGTGAGACAAAGCAACTATGCTTGGTGACCTCATCCTCCGCGCAACACACTCCGTAATCATGACAGAGGGGTCACCTCCAACAAAAGTGTCATTGTTGTATTGCTGGTGTAATGGAATTACTCGGCATTTAGGAGCCGCGCGGGTCTGAGATGAAGAGGAGCCTGCTTGGCCTGGTGCTGGAATGTGGCATATCTGTGGTTGCGTGCGCATGTGTGCGTGTGTGTTTTTGTGTGATGTGCACCTGTTTTATACTGTCCCTGCATGTTTAAGCCTGTTTATTATGCACAATCACAGCTGCCCCTCACATCACATTGCTATTTCGGAGCCACCCAGCAAGTGTGAGGAAAGGAAGGACAAAAGAGTCACTAAGTTGCACTTTCTCTTGAAAACACAACAACACAATTGGAATATTACTTCTTGATTTGGAGTGATACCAAACAAGAAGGTAAATATAAACAGTTATTTGTTGTGTATCCTTAAATAGAAAGTCAAAACTTTTCTTTGAAAGCCCCACTAGTCTAAAGATGCTTCTGATTAATATTGCGTTTGTGAAATATGATCTTGAAATATGAGCTTCAAAATCCACCTGTTTTTTATCCATTTAAGAGTGCGGCCATTTTGCCACTTGCTGTCGACTGAAAATTACATCACAGTTGCCCCAGGCTCAGGCAACGAGCAATCACAGCTCAGCTTGCGGACGTCACTTGACTGAAGTCAGAATACAGGTGAGCCGTGATTGGTCAAACCCTGAGTAACTGTGATGTCATCATCAGTCGACAGCAAGAGGCAAAATGGCCGTCCCCCAGATGGATGGATTTTTACTGCTTAATTCATATTCCACAAATGCAATATTAATCAGAATACCATGTTTAGAGTTGGGCTGTATAGAACATTTTATTGTAAAGAAAATGTTTGTGTTGACTTCCTTTTTATGTGCAATTTAAAGTCATGAAATGATGTGCCAGGAGCAGGAGAAACAATTTGAGAAAAAAATAAAAGTAAAAAAATGATTTGAAATGAATGAATGAAATGAATGAAAACTAATTAATTAAATGAAAGACAATAAGGTGAGCTGTTAGAAGAAAATAGTGACATATGGTTTTGCCTTTATGAGCATGATAGTTCATGTAAAGTAGCACTTGCCATAATCCATGTTTTCATTTAGATTTGCATTTGGTTCTATTTCGTTTATGACTGTCGTTATGATTCATGTTATGTCATGTTTTCTCGTGGTTCACGCCTTGTCCCGTTCGTTCGTTCATTCTTTTGTTTCCACCTGTGCTTATCTACCCGGTCCGTTTGTGTCTTCGTGTTGTGTCCAGGTGTTTCTCAATGTCTCATTAGTTTGCTTATTAGTTCCCTGCGTCTGTTGAGTTTCGCTTGGACCATTTGCTTTTGCTCTTTATTCTTTGTCAGTTGTCTTGTCTGGTGGGGTTAATGCGTTTGTTTGTTTCTTTGTATCTGCTTGTAGTTTTTTTTGCTTGAGGCTTTTTATGCATAAATTATTTTGAACATAAGTATGTGAAACTTTTAAAAACACCAGGGAAAAAGTTTATTGTTAATGTACACATGACTGGAAAAAGGTTTTATAGTGCAACACGTAAAAAAAAATAGAGTTTGGGGCAGCGTGGAAGGGAGGGGAGGTTTTAGTAATTAACCGACGCAACTCATGTTGGTGGGACCACCACACCGAGGTGTGAAGGGCTCAGGAGGGGGCCTGAAGGACTGAAGATCACAAACTTTGGACCCCCTTCACAATAGAGGTGTGAGTTAACAGAAGAGTGTGAAGACATTGGGAATAAAAGCAAAGGAATGTGGATGTGCAGGTGATGGCTGGGTGATGACGGCTCATCGGGGGGAGGTCAGGACATCTTTGGGGTAGCTTATGACCTTTTATTTAGATAATGACAGAGGTCACGAAGTGAACAGTGCTTCACATATACATGAAAATGTTGACTTCAGCTTTGGGATTTAGGTGCTAAAAACAGGTTTGGTCACAGCTCTACCTTCACCACAAATGCTAATTTTGTCACCAATTGCATCTCATGCAGACTCCTTGTCATTAGGAAGACTTTTGTTTTGTTTTTTTAAGGCACAAGATCACTATCTGAGACATTTACAGATCCGCTTATGTTGCAAAGTAATGATTTCATCACCCGGGTAGAGTTTCGTATATGCCAGACAGAATTGTTCAAGATATTTTGACTGAAATGATATATGTGACGCAAGACTTCTTTACTTCCTTTATTAGCGCCAGCAGTCTGTGGTTAGCCGTCGCTTCAGAAAAAAAGAAGGACCCCTTTTCAGACTGTTCCTTTGATTGGCGTAATATTGTTATGGAAGTGCCACTTGCTGCCAGGCATCAGACAGCATGACGTCATTCTCTTTGTGCTGCAGCATTGTGTTGGTAACTGTCTGCAATTTGTCTGAAGAGCTGCCAGCAACTTGATTTGTCTGTCTGCCCGGTGTCTGCCAGGAATCCCTGCCGGGCACTGTGCCCAAGGACATAATTTGTCTTTAAAGGATGAATGCAACTAAAACTGAAAGATGTTGTATTACAGTATATTATTGCTCATAAGTTATATGATCCCTGCAGATTCAGCGATACCTTAGCAAGGCCTATTGTAATACTTTTTGCACTATATTTAATACGCATGACTGAGGGGGAAATCATTTGGGAAAAGGCTGCAGTAAAAAAGTGATACAAAAACTTGGGTATTGGAGCACTTGGCCATCCACTCGACATTTCTTAAGATTTTTGATCTGGCTAGCTAGCTAACAAGATATCCAGCTAGATAGATAGCTAGTAGCTAGATTAGCTAGTAGCTAGATTAGCTAGATAGCTAGTAGCTAGATTAGCTAGTAGCTAGATTAGCTAGATAGCTAGTAGCTAGATTAGCTAGTAGCTAGATTAGCTAGATAGCTAATAGCTAATAGCTAATAGCTAGCTAGCTAGATGGATGTATATTAATGCTATAGGCTACAAACAAATCATAAAATACACAGCCTGAATGAAGCATTCAATTAACAGGATGTGTCTCAATAGTTTTGGTCAGCTAGTGTCTGGTGGTCACATCATAACTCGAGGCATTCTTGGAGAAGTAAACAATATGCTCCTACACTGTTGCAATGGAAGTCTTGTTAGTCTTGAGATTTGCTCACGTGATCGTCTTGTTTACAGTCGTCTGATTTTTTGTTTTTTTTTGCTTGCCGCCGCAGGGTTTATTGTAAACACGAGACACAACAGCTGTCCCTTTCTGGAGGTAATAGAGAGTGGGATGATGGATCCACTTTCCCGCCTGTTACTACTTTTCAGCTCGGTGGTGCAGATTTGAAAGCCCATTTATTCATTAGCTTCAATGTGACAACTGCCCCTGCTGTTGTTGGGATGTATTGATTGAAAGCAATCCCTCACCCCTCCTGACTTCTCGAAGGGAAACCTAAACAGCCGTCCTGCATGACCTCAAAGGCATCCCATTGTTGAGGACAATAGCGTGATCAGTCCTCTGTTGCAGGTGGCCAGGAGCCTCCTGCTGAGGCAGGGAGAATCCCAGAGTCAGCACATTAGCTTGTCAAAAGGGGCAGATTAGGCAACCGGGGATGGCTGGAGGGAAAGAAGCCCTACTGAGCCCCCCCCCCCCCCCCCCCCCCAGTGACTGCTTTCCAGTTGTAAATTTTGATAATTAACTAATATCAACTTGAATGTGAATGGTAATAAGATAACTCGCATGTCAAATTGTCCATCAGTTTCAATTTGGGTATGAGCAAGTATAGATGTTCTTTTCTACCTAACATTCACATAAACTGTCAATGAACCCTCAAATGAAAAGTTCTGTGAGCAAAAAAAAAAAAAAAAGTTAGATGGAAATAAAGAAAGATGACCTCCTGCATGTTCAGAGCAGCGAAGGTAGAGTTGCTTCGGAGGCTCGAGGTGGGAGTCGAGCGAAAACCTCACAGCACATTTGTTTGGTCTGAGAAATCAATAAATCTTTCTTCGTGTGAACTTCCCAGGAAAGAATGCCCTAGAAACACTCGCTCAGCTACTTCAGTGATTATGTTGAGTTTCTTCGCAGCAGGACTCAAACAGCCAGCAGTTGCCTATGGGCGAGTGAAAGGGCAGAAAGACAAAGAAATGTTTTTTTTTTTCACTTGCCATATGGGACAGCCTACATTAAATATGAATGTTAATCCATATGTTGAGTCTTTTCCCATGAATATTTAACATTCTAGCTATGCAGATATGTGAGCTGAACATAGAATCATAACCATGCATCACCTCTGTGCCTGTTTCCCCCCCCTCTTACTGCGATCAATAAATGATAGCGCTTGACAATCAAAAGCCTGCCAGGATGAAACCAAATCAAACATCTTTCACTGACCACCTGAATCCAAACATGAAAGAGCAACGCCACTCCAGGACGGAAATATTGATCAAGCGCCATGGCGCGGCGTGTTGAGTTCAAGTGCGTCGTGCGCCGATCTGTGCGCTCGTGCTGTGGCGAGACAGACGCCGGGGTTATGTGGAGGTAGAGGTTACAGGTTCAACCTCCTCGCAGCTGTGGAGTGAAGTCTGAAACTTTCACAGAGATTACATTCATCTTTTGTTGCTACAATTTCTCCACCGCAGCACGGCCTACATAAAACAACAGAAGTTTGCTTACATGCGGCTTAAAGTAGCATCAGTTTAAAAGGATTTTTTTTTTTTTTTAATGCCCCGAGGATGTTATTTGTGCTTGGATTATGTTTGATTTTCATTATCCAAATTCTCTCCCACATGAAAGGGGGACCCTTCCCCTCTATTAATAATTGACATTTTATGGCTTTCCCTCTCCTCGTGCCACGCGCGCGCTTTGATGCGAGCGCTGTTCTTTTATCAGCGTCGTGCCATGTATTGATCGCCTCGCAGATAAGCACAATCAAAGGGATTCCTCGTGGGGGAGTCAACGCGTGGTCACATCACGCTCGTGGAATGTGCTGGGACTCCTTCTTGTTTGGCTCATCCTGTCTGAGAGGCACTTTCTCTGGGTTAAATATTCACACACAATAACAAAGCTCCCAAAATGACATCATTTGCAGAGGAAAGGGAGGGATTCAGAGTTGTCTGAAAACAAAGTTGAAAAGTGGAATTCCTGTCCAGGTTGTCAACAGATGAGTTCCATTCATAACATACGCTAATGCCGTTGACAATCACAGTAAATATTTCCGTGAAAAACGATCCATTACATGAATGGTAACTATGTGACGCACCAAACTATCTAAATATAAATAGTTTTAGTTTGTTGCCTATTCTTTTGCTGCACTCCTTCCATCTAGGTCAACTGGCGTTTAACATCATAGACTATGTTTACATGCACTAAATACCCCTTTTTAAAACCCAAATATTGGCAATATTCAGGTTTTAAAAGGTCACGTAGACACGCACAAAGTCCCAAGTACGCTTATTCGGGTTTGAAAGAATAAGTAAATATTTATAATTTTAAAATATTTGGTCATATAAACGCAATTGGGTTATTCCTTTGAGCTGAACATTCTCTAATCATAAGGAAACTTTTTTTTATTAACTACTTGTATGTGCGACGGACGTATTACTTTGTCAATTGCAAAACGAACCTAACTCAAAAACACTAATTTCTCCATGTTATTTGCTATGTCTTCAGCGAAAGTATTAGTGTGCAGTGCTTTGCTGATGAATGACGAAACGTTAAAAAAAGTGTGTTTTTCTTCCGTTCGTATAATTGCCACTAATCGGGTCAAGCACCGATTAGCACCGAACAATCACAATAACAAAAAAAAAACAGTCTTAATGATAATAGGAACACATTAACAATCTAAACTGACAATATTTGTCATTTTATTATTTATTCAATATATTTTGCGTTTATATTCTTAGTTTTACTTACGTTTTTACAATTTCAGTCCGTACATTTTGTTATTTACATTATATCTTTAATATTTTATTTTTAATTTTGACGTCAACTGGATAATTTCTAGCCAATCCTGTAGCGGGACGTGTTCTTTAGGCGACCCCAATCACATCTGGTACCGACCCCGGAATCGTGGTTAAAATAAAATGACGAACTGACTATTACACTTTGCTTCGGCTTGAAAATATGACGGACTAACGCTGATGAATGACGAATGACGGACCAGCAAAATGCTGTAAAATGGCTATTGATATTTATCAGTTGTCAACTTCATACAGCACTGGAAAAAGTTTTTTTTCTTGTTTTCAGCCAAATATGAAACGATTAATTATGAAAGTCGAATGAGATAGCTACCACAATAGCATCTGCGTAACACAGCATAGCATCACATAAACAGGAAGTACTTAACTCCATAGCTATGCTAGACATGCCTTTTAAATCCTGGAGATTTACATAATCCATCTTTATCCGTGTAAATATATTTATAACTCTGTTTATGCCTCCCACATAAATGCTTTTCATACATTCACGCCTCATGCAGATTTGAAGGCCGAGCATCGATTGTTATTCGACACCCTGAGATCAATCGCCGAAAGCACTTAACAACAAAACGCAAGCACGCTCATAATGAGCACCTCCTAATAAATGAACATATAATGGCCACATATGAAAAGACACGGTCCATTTTCTGTGCTGAACACTTAAAGACCATTAGCAGTAATGTAAAAGCCGGCCGTCTTTCCATCATCAATATCAGGATAAGTGGGCCGCGGCGCGTATGGCGAGGGCCCGGCCCGTTACGATTCTCCCTGGCTGACACCGCCGCCGCCGCCGTTGTTGATTGACAGCACTTTTGTTTTCCGTGGATTAAGTAATCTGACTTCATGCCTGTCCACGAGGGGGTTCACGTAACACCGGCCCGAGGTCACTCCGCCCTTGTGACCCCTCCAAACCGAGCCCAGGCAATGGACGTGCTCCCACTCACACAGGTCCTATACGCATGACATATACTTTGACACACTCGTATGTCTTCGTGACCAGAGTGTAAATTTTTAATGCAATATACATTAAGGAGCATTCACGGGCTGATACGTGATGTTTTCCCCGCAGCTAATATTTCAGGAGCCTGAATATCACTTCAAGACTGAATGATTGATTTTCTATCAGGCTGCTTTTCTTAAATGAATAATTCATTGTCATAGCTACAGACGAAAGTATGATTGTGACACCGTCAGCATATTCCATTGCGCTCCTTTCACCACATCATTCTGTTTGTTCAAAGTTAGCGCCACAAATCGTGTAGTTGGCTCTATGAAATAATTCCATAGATCAGCTGGTTTTGTGAGTGAGGTCGACTTTCTCTCCTGGCCTCCTGTCTGCGCCTAGAAATGAGAGACGACAGCGTCTGAGGTCACACACTGATTACCTGTCCCCGCACGGGGTCAAATGACTCTTAAATGCTTTGTTTACACTTCTTCAACCACGTCCAGCCTCTAACCCAAGTAAAGTGAACCATTGAGGTTGCGTAAAGCTCATTACAAACAATGCGCTCGCTGTTAATAAATCTAATGTTACGCAACAGTCAAGGTGAAGCTGACAGTAATGACGCAAACGCCTTTAATTATTATACATGCCCTCATTTGCCGTTTCATTCATTTTCCTTTTTTTTCTTACACAGCATTTGTATTTGATCTCATTGTGCTTAATGCAAGGGTGTCCAAACTATTATTATTATTATTATTATTATTATTATTATTATTATTATTATTATTATTATATTTTACATTTACTTATATTAGAAGGATGCCAAGGCTCCTTTGAGATGCTTTATCGACACCATAAGGTAATGTATCTAAAAAGAATGAATGAATCAATACAAAAAAACAAAATACCATTTGAATAGCGTGTTCAGTTGGTGTAATACATCTCTTATCCACACCCATTAAATAAATTATATAATTGAAAATAATCTCATTTGAATTTTTGTTTGTGTTCCCAGAAATCAAATAATGATGTGTTTGGCTTTGTTGTTGTTGTGTTTTTAATAATAGCTTGTGAATGTTTCAGCAGCATCTCCCCTTTCAACGTTCTCATGTCCTCGACGTGGACGAACAAGCGCTGGCTAATTAGCCGTGCCAGTGTTGAGTACAAATTGCACAGAATGAATCTTAAAAGGATTTGCAAATCAGGCAAACACTATCCTGCCAATTAATTAAACTATCCTGAGGATTAAAAACCTCTTCTTTTTTCTCTATATGTACACTGTGTTTATTAGTGGTTATACTTTGGACCTTACTTTTGTGGTTCACTTCAAGTAGCCTCACTAATTACAGAGGGCTGCTCTTACGGTACCATTATGCTAATATGAAAGACCCCAAAGATATTAAACGCACATTAATGCCCAACTCAAAATTATTACGTTGTGCATATAAAAACTGAACATTATTATCCCATCCTCAGTTACTGCCTGGCATTTGTTTTTATAATATACCGCATCAGTTACAAAAACAACCTGAGGGCTATTTTCCCGGTAATGCATCACAGGATATCATTGTCCCTAAATATACTCCAGAGTAGCCTGATGTTATTAGAGGCATGATGTTGATTAATCCAACTGGATGTTTGCGATTTTCTATGAAAGTTAAACGCAACACGGGTTGGGGGAGGGAAATGCAATCGTATGTGCATCACATCATATTGAAAATATAACGGTGAATGCTTGTCACTTGTGCAGAGATGACAACCCGACACTTGTGTGAGCTTCAGGACACTTGAAGGGCATGAGTCACTATATTCAGTTTCACCTGCATGACAATAACAAAGGCAGCTGGTGGCTTGAGTCATATTTGACATCCAGCATCAGTTAAGTTACACCTGAGGCAGGTGATGTCACCGTGACCCCGAGCTGCTGACCCAAGCGGTTTTTGTGAGTCTAAAGGATTAGCGCCCGTTTGCTTTTCGCTGCCCTTTGAACCTGAAACAACGGAAAAGAAAATCTCTTGCATGAAAGGCCCATCTTGTTGAGCATTTTTCTTCATGGGTGACTTCATAATGATTTTCTGCTAACTGTATCTTTTGGCCTTTCTCAGCCTCCTCGATAACAAAGTGTGATTAAATATGAATGCTAAGTGTTTGGTGGCTGCAGCCCAAAGCTGAAACCGGATCCATTGTGGGCCACTGGCAACATAATTAGTAGCTGATAATAGATGTCATTAACTCTTTGACCGCCAAAAATGTTGAATAACGTTTAGTAAAATCACAATCTATGCATAAACGTTAAGTGACGCCAACTACTTATTTTTTTTATTTTTTTATTTTTTTCATATATCAGTGGTCAGTGCAACGTCTAAGTGCAGCGCAGCCAGGTCAATGAGTTGTGAAATCAAAAACACCCACTAACTATGGCCAGCAGATGGCAGCATTGTATCTCTTTTCAATGGGCTGCCGGTGTATGGAATTACTCAACTCACCTCAAGTTTATTTAACCTCGCAGCGGTAGCTGCTCGGGCCCTAACTAGAGCTGCGAATTACAATGAAACATGACACAATCTGATGAAATAGAACGTTTTCAAGGCTGACGTGAATGATCAAAGCCTTTGTAACATTAAACCTAATTTGATGGAGCGTCACTAGACAAAAAAATATTAGAATCAGTCACTGTTGTGGAGAAAATGTATCTTTTCTTTTAAATTTTTGCTCAATGTCACTAAAATTACCTATTTTCAAATGGTGATTACTAAAGAGCGGAATAAGGTAGAAACATTTTTTTTTTTTTCTAATGGAATGCGATCTTTCATGTGGTACCCATGTTGTATATGTAGCAAAAGAACACAATATTCTTTCTGTTTGCTTCGAAAAATGAGTTAAAATGCTCGAAATCCGCTGCCATTGGTGGTTGTTTTTTGATAACGTATGGCAGTAAAAGAGTTAATGGAACTCGCAAGCCTTGAAGCCGGACCTCCAATACTTTGAACCATCGAGTTAATTAAAGCTGCAAAGAAATAAACCTTACTACTTGGCGTCGTGAGTGCTGGTTCTGATTCTAATCAGCTTTAGTTGAATTGTTTAAGTGATTAAATATTAAGATATTTGTAACTTTGATTTGATCCGTAGTCTAACCTCTGGCTAGATGATGTTGAAAGCATGATGAAAATCCTGCAGAAAACCATATCACCATTTCAAAGCCTGACAGGCCAGTGTGGCGCCTTTAATGGCGGGGAGAAGCCCTTTTGTGCGCGCGCCGAAGGTTCCGAGGGCTCTTTGGATCGTCATAACCCCGGTGTGAGATTGACTCATTCGTGACGAGAGCTTCCCAAGTTTTCATCCAGCGCTTCTTTGGACACCGCTGTGCCTTCCACACTTCAGAGGGAGAAGCAGAGTCATGTCCACAGCTGTGAGGACATGCCCGCTTTGAGGCCGCGGGGCTTTTATGCGCCCGGCACATTAAACAGCCTGGCTTTGTTGAAGTGGTCAGCTCCCACGCAGTTATCCAATTCAAGTCCACGCATGTCGTGGCGCGATGGTTCGCGTTGTTTATCGCCCTCGTAGGCCAAAAAAAAGAGCGAGCAGAGCCGCTTGACAGCCAGTCGAGACTCATTAAGTTTCTCCAGGTGACTAATCTCCAATCTATGGAGGGAATTTAGGAGAAAGGAGTCGCCGTTTTGAATCGATTCTTCTCACTTAACATGAAAGCATCACCTGCAGTCTGTGAACTGCTAAACTAGAATGTATCCAATTCATGTTATCAAATAAGGCGGATCGTGTCGGGCTCGACAACGTGATGGCAGCCAGCAGAGAAGATCAAACGCTTGACCCCTTAAGCTAGGGTCAATGAATGCAGAGCAGTTCAAAGTACTTAAACAGTTGTGTTTTTTTGTTTTGTTTTTTTTCTTCTTCAAACACAGCGAAAGACGACCTTCATTAGTTGCTATTAATGAATACAACAATAATTTTCAGTCTACAGATTGTTCAACGTGATTAGCGGCCATTTGCACATTGTCAACACGCAAACACTTCAAATTGCCATTCGAATTTTTCCATGTATTATTATTCTTCAGTATTTCCCAACCTTTCTTGAGCCAAGGCAAACACAGTGGGTATCAAAAGTCTACACACCCCTGTTCTTATGCCAGGTATTTGTGATTTGAAGTTGAACCAGTCTAAAACTATTCCAAAACTAATATGACCTATGCAAATTAATTGAATAATAATTAAAAAAAAATAAAATCAAGAAGGAATGTATTAATTAACAACTGAGATCATGTGTTTGCACAAGTGTGCACATACTCTTCATAACTCGGGATGGGATGGGATAACTTAACCTATGGTGTCATTTTTTTTTAAAATATCACAAAAACCTGACATTTGAATAGGGGTGTGTAGACTTTTTATATTCACTGTCTCTACAAGAAAAATAAGTCACACCACACTAAAAAATAAAAATAAAAAAATAAAAATAAATTAATACACGCTGGTTAATTGTGTAGCTTTTGCCATCTAATGGAAGCACTTGATTTAATCGTTCTGCCTGTCATGATCTTGATAGCATCGATAAATGGTTTTCAACTTTTTACACTGAGTACCACCCAAAGAAAGGCTTGACTCTTAAAGTGTCAATATATTGACAATAGAATTCAAATATAGGCACGTAGTTGCCTAAATATTTCTTAAAATTGAGACAGAGGTTGTATTTCTAAAGTTACAATAAATTATTATCACAAAATATACGCCATTTTCCGAAAATATGGTTCAAGTTTTGTATAAAAATAAATAAAAATCTTAAAATTACATGAAAATAAAATTGTAATATTTTTGAAACCGTTATAGGAAACACAACCGTTTATATACCTTGAAATGGGCAGCTGGAGGTACACTTTTAAGATAATGAGCAAAGGATGTCAACCTCAGGAAACTAGCTGGGCACAAATGGACCTACTTCAAAGCAATATGGAATGACGTGATTGAGTTCCCACCCCGAAAAAGCTACTTGAGAGGGGCTCATTTGGCCATACAGGGATGGATGGTGACCAGGCACACACACACACACAGTTGGCCGGCTAGCCTTCTCAGTTACAAGGCTCAGATCAGGTGGCGTTGCTTCATAACTAGGCCGTGCTCCTCAACAAAAAGAAACCAAAAAGACTCAACTCCCCCGCGACTTTATTATTCACGCCGTCTTCACCTGAGAAGACCCGAGAGGGGGTGCAGACTACTCTTTTTAAGCTCCAATTTAGTCAGCAACCACTCCAGACTGTTGCTAAATACAAGTAATAAACACAGTATGTCACGCACGAGCCTTGCATGTCAAAGTCTTAAAGTTGCAGCAGTTAATAGGCTTAAAACAGCAGATCACTGATGACACAATAACAAACCAAATCCCGTAAGAGCTTTAACATTTATGCTTACTGTATATGGATCTTCGAGTCAGTGAGTGCAAACGTGGAAACAAAGATTAAGACATGGTCGCCTTCTTTGTTGCTAATTTCACTTGGTTCACCCTGATCGTGTGATATTCTTGAATATGTTGGAAAATAAACACAAGGAAATAGATTACCGCAGTGTTTTTTTTTTGTTTTACTCATAATGTCAAAACACCCCCCCCTTGTTGTTATCAGGTCACTGCTCCAGTGCGATCTCTGCCATTGGGTCAGTGTGCCACGCACGTCTCATCTAACAGACCCGCAGTCGGGATGCGGTTGCCATGGTCGCGGCAGAGCTCGCGCAATACCCGCAAATGAAATCCCCGCTTTCCAGTTTCCAGGCAGGATTGCCGCTTTGTTTTGGAATGGCGCACGTGTGCGATGCACGTGCCCGCATCGAGACGGAGATGTCGTGAGGGAGAATACGCTTTTGAGGTTACAGGGGAAGTAGGGCGTGTGATTGTGCAGCCATGTGTGTTTTGTGCAAGCGTAGCTGTTGGGAAACAACGCTCTGATGTAACATAAACTGCTCTCTCCCAGGGATCTCGGACGTCCACGTGAACCCGTTTGTGCGATGTGGCGCTCTCCCATAAAAGCACGTGTCAAAAAGTGTGTTGGTATGGTCACAGCTATTTATTATTAAATATGTGTTAGTAGATTTCAGTGTTTTCAAAGCGGTCGCTGTCAAAAACACAACAACTGAGTCTATTTATATCATGTTAAGAAGTGCAAGGACTTCATCTAGTGTATGTTTATTATTAATGGATGATGTATTGAGTTGCAGTTGCAGCCAATGCTCTTGGCAGCAACTGCCAAATGCTAAAGAGTCAAATGTGTGATGAATTAATCATGTTTGGTTTATTGTGATTTGTTTACTAACGTCAATGTATTGCGTGATTTGATTTGATTTGGTCTAATGTATCACGGAAGTCAAATGCTCACATTCTTAACTGTCATAAAACACTGAAAAGAAGGCGAGTGCTACGTAAATGCCCATCTTTTTATTTTCTTTACTGTAATGGCTAAGCTTGTCTGATGATGCCAATTTTATTCATTAACATGTGGTGCGACCAAAATGAAACAACCAATTTCAGACTTTTTTATTTATTTTGAAAGACATTTAAAGACAGGAGTTTGTATAATCCACAAGACAGTCAAGAAACCATGGAAGAAGCTATCAGGTTTGTACAGGCTCATAACTATGTAAACAATATAAAATAATAATAATAAAATAAACATTTGACCCTTTTAGTAGGTAGCAATCATATTTATACATGTGGTATGACCTGGAAAAAAATATTAATTTTGTCCAACAAATGTATATGTTAATTTTGTTTTGCTTGTTTGGCTAGCTAGCTAGCTTGTTTTGTTTAAATGGCTAATTGTTAGCCTCCAAACTAGGTTGACAATACTGTCTTAGCTTTTGCGACCATTGTGGAATGCTTTCGTAGATGATAATATTATAGAGAATTATAATTGTAGATGATAATAATAAAGAATATTTTATGTGTTTTATGATAAATTAACTGTGCTACTGAAAAGCCAAATTCACTCTAGTAAATTGACGTGTTTTCTTGACAGTCAGCTGTCCTTTGTTGTGCTCGAGCACAACAAAGGGAAGCTGCAACTCATGCTTGCACATCTTTTCTTGTTTACAGTGACCACTCAGGCAAGAAGTGATCATCTTTCCAATATCTCAGCGGACACGCGATCCAATCCTCTCTTCCCACATTGCATCCACCCATTCTGGCTGGACGGCAGGAGGATCAAAGTAACAAATCTCACGGTATGTCCAACACGAGAAACACAGAGGAAGAAGGGACCCATGACTTCTCACACAGCTCTGGTGGTGGGGGGGCGACATAGATGAAGGGCAGGGGAGTTGGGGGAAGGGTCTGTGGGAGAATGCTGAGGGTGAGAGGACCAGCTGGGCCACAGGGTTATTGATCAGTGCTCGTCCTGTGGGGAGGGGTGATCAGCAACACCTGATCTGCACAACAATACTTGACTGCACAGTGAGATTGTTGGTTAAATGTCAGAATGCAATTGTGGCCACATTAGGTAAACTTGCACAATCTTGTAGAATACAGAATAATGTGCATTTAACTATAAGATTATTATACTCAGTTAAGGCCAAAATATAAAACATGCAACTGCATAAAACTGCATTTTAATATTCAGTGCTTGCTATTACCATTACCATAAATGCAGGCTGGATTTGTATTTTTATTTTTTTTTCGTCCATTTTATTACTCCTTGATTTCATTTAGCTGCAAATGTTTTGTAAATATACCCGTTATTGTATTGCAGCAATAAGTGATCAATAATCCATAATATTGGCAGACATAGTAGACAAAAACGTCATGTTTTGCTTAGGGCACAATGGAGGCGTCGGCAACTAAAGCAGCAGCAGCAGCACACTCAAGTGCATGTTTGGGACCAGACGAGAAGAGCACTGCACAGTAGTAGAAGCGTGCAAGAGCTCGCGTGAGAGTGGGAATTTCCCGTCCACGTGTCTGAAGACGCGATGGAGGAGGCGGGATCACAACAAACTCGACGATTGGTTACGGCGAGGCACTCTTAAAGGGAAGGGCTGCGTCCCGGCTCGGGCCCACAGGAGATGACCGACGTAAATACGTGCGTCTTTAAGAGGGCTTATTTACCAAGTTGAAGAGCCACGCCCCGGCGGCGGAGTTTAGTTTTGCAGCTGACGTCGGCGAAATGAAATCGGCTTGTAGCAGTTTTCCCCACAGAATGGAACTTGTCGTGGCGGAGATACGGGCTAAACTTGGGTGACCTGGCAGGATATTAACGTCGGTTCATGTTTTTGTTTCCCCCATCTGCGCAATAACAAGGAAGCTTGTGTAACGGGTAAGTTCCGATTAATACACTTAAAGCGCCCCCCCCCCCCCCTTTTTTTTAACGGACCGCAAGCCGGCTTTTACGTAATTTAGCACCAAAATACTTGTACATTTATCCTGTTGAACTCAATTTACTCCTAAAATCGTGTCGAAACAGAAACCAAGATTACAATACACGTCACTTGATTTTCTGAATAAATAAGAACGTGCACAAACTATAACTACAAGTATATATAAATATAGTGTTTTATTTTTATCACATTTATTAGAATTGTATCATTGTTAAAAACGAAGTAGCATTTAACTGCCCAACGTTTACAACAAGGCTCTTTTCTTAAAAAGAGAGTTGTCGCTTGAAATGTGCACTTTAATTTTTGTGGGTTATTATTATTATTGTGTTCAGAATGTTTTACTTTAATATAATTATGTGTGTGTGATTATTTCTAATGTCATGCTATTTCTCACCCGAGTCGAGTTATAATTCCATAGCTTAATATATCTGTCAACTTAATAATTGTATTTTCATTTGATAATGACCGTCTTGATGTGATCGAGTCTCGAGAGTACAAATAAAGTGCACAACCCCCATCGCCTTCCTTTGGCTGCATTGTGTTACGGCAGGGGGAGCCATGACACAAATACTGCTCACTGCAGTGCAAAGAGCAACTCAGGTTATCTGGAAGTTTTTTTTCCTGGCTCATCCGAGTCCTCTATGGTCCTTGTAATATGTTTGTTTAACAAAGCCTGGAGTGGCTTTACTCAGTGTTGATTGTGAAGGCACACAGTATATACTGTAGAGTATATCAAAAGGTTTAGCATGTTAAGTCTGCTTGTGTGGGGTGAAGAAATTAAATCTTCATGTCAGAGAGTTGGCAAGCTGACAGGCCAGAGTAGAGAGATTGAACATTTTCCACCAAGACTGTCATTACTCTTTTTCTGTGAACCCTAATTTGGCGGTGTGGTAGTAGTCTAACCCTGTATTACAACTCCATGTTGACTGGGGGATTAGCTGGTGATGCAACTTGTATTTCACCCGTATTTTGATCTGACTCAGGGTTGAGTGCAATGAATCATAATGTTACTGGAGAATAGCATTTTGCCTTTTGGCGGCAGATTTTGTATCAGTGTTTGTGTGTGTTGTGTTAAATGTACACTGACTTATGTGCAGGAGTGTTAGAAGTTATGGCCAGGTTAGCATGAACACAAATAAACCTTAAATCATACATTTACCTCAGAAGCCAATCTTTGACCACAGTGAGCTGTGTGGTTTAAACAGTGAAAGGAACAAAACTATCATCTTGCCACAGAGGGAAGCCTCATCTCTTGCCCAGCTTGTCCATTGTGGTTTTATTGATTGGAGAACACACATTATAAACCAGACAGGTTGTCTAGTGTGCTTATGTGTATTAGGAAGACGTCTGATACAATCAGCAAATTGCTGTGTGTCCTCATTGTGGGCTCCGTCTCATCTCATATTTCCCTCTCTTTCCCCCATTTAACCTTCTAGTGTGCTCATCGTGTAGTGTCCCCGCATGGAGGATGAGGAGGATGATGTGTTTGAGCCAGATCCCCACTGCTGGCGCACCACATTCAAGGAGATAAAGTGTGAGGAGCGGGCTACACAGACACCTGGCCCCGTCCTGGCATCGAACAACGGCATGCTGCCCTGTGGAGTCGCAGAGGAGCCAAGACCACTCTTCTACGGTGAGTCGGAGCTAATCACTAGGTCGCTTTTTTTTTTTTTAAAGGGCCAGTAGCGATTATTAGTCTTCAAAGAGGCCGATCACCGATATTTCAAGCTCATATTTACTTTCACTAAAAGGAAAAATGTTGGCGTTAAAAAACAAAAAACAAAAAACAACAAATTTATCTGAAAAATTGTTCAGCAATAAGCAAAATATTGAAGGTTTTTTTTTTAATTTATTTATTTTTAAATCTTAGACAATACCATCCTTGTTTAAAATTAAAACAGTTTAAGGCGCTCCTTCCCAGGGTAATCAGCATTTCTTTAAAAAAAAAAAAAAAAAAACATGTGAAAAGCAACCTATTGTTTCCAAAGTAAATAGTTTTCAAAAATTACAAAATATTTCAAATATAAAATTTTAATTTATCTTGTTTCTAATTAAAACAGAAGTTGCAGAAAGGTTCAATGGTATAAGCATATAATAATAATAAATATAAATTTAAATGAGATTCCCTGAAATTAACAGTTTTATATTGAACTATTATCTGCCGCCAGTTTTTTTTTTTTCCGTGAACATGCAAAATATCGGCGCAGAGCTTTGCAGTCAGCAGCATCTAAAATTTAAATCACATAAAAATATCTATTAAAAAAAAAGTAAAATTAAATAAGAAGAAAAAGAGAAATAATAATAATAAAAATAATAAATAAACATTTAAATGAGTAGTTCCCTGAAGTTAGTTTTAAATTGATCTATTATCGTCAGTCTTATTTTTTTTTTTTTTTAAAGGCTGATGCCGATATTCGTCAAAATGTAGAATATCGTCACGGATAATCAGCTCGGCCGATAATCAGTCTATCCCTACTAATTACTAACGAGGAACTGCGAGGGGAACGTTCCCCCGTGCGTGTGAGACAGTTGTAAAAGCAAGCGTGATGCTTGAATGTGAGAAATGGGAAAGTGTGTTGTTGCGCTGACGTGACCTGCGGCGCCTGATAGTCGTGATCACGGCGAGCTTTTATGGCGCGCGTGGAGTGTACCCAGCTGCTTTGCTATTCAAAAGGCGCCAGGCTGTCATTGTGACTGAGCGGACATGACAGGGGCGACTGACTACCTGTGTGAGTAGGCTGTAACTGATTATCAGTGGCAGCGAAGTTTCAATGGCACCATATACTGTGTACATGTAATCATTGCTGGGTTGCTCCGTAGTGACGATAGATACCGACTTTACACCACATTAGGTGAGCGTGACTTTTAACACCGTAAAATGGCTCACTGTGATTGGCTCAGGAGAAAATACAGCAGCTGTGAAAGTTCCGTTTGAAGCCTTGCAGACTGACTTGCCGCCTGCTCTATCATCATCACACGCACACACAAAAGAAAAGGCCATCAGGTGTCACGTTAACACGTTCTAAGACCAAACCTCGGCTCTTCAACAGGTAACGCAGGTTTTCGATTGCACTTCCCGGCCCACTTTGAACTTGTCGGGGAGCCGGAGGACAGACTGCAAGAAAGCGAAGACGGGATGGAGAGGCAACGCCAGCAGCATCCGCAGCCGGCGGCACGCAGCATAGAGGCCTGCATCGGTCAGAAACTCCAGCTGATTGGAGACCAGTTTCATCGGGATCACTTACAGCTGGTGAGGAGGAGACAACACAAACACAGATAACACTGTGTTAAGCAGAGACCTTTGATTGAATTGAATGGATGAAAAAATATATATAGTACGTCAACTACTCTCTTTTGAGTGAACAAAAGCTAAGTTGGCAAAATACATAATGTTGGTGTCGGGCCAAAACCTTGTACGTCCTGACTTTTCACGAGAAACCAAAAACGGCATTTTTGTTCAGCCATTAATATTGCATCGTCAAAGAGAATAAGCTATCATTTTAGATAGGTCAATAATTTGTGAAATGGACACCCACACCTGTGTATTGACCAAAAGTATAGATTTTTGAAAAACATCAATTGTGACTTATGAGGTTTTGGCCTGTTTTGTCTCTACTCAACTCTTGAGTAGCCATCGATACCAAGTAACGATACCACTAGTTCTTTTAATACATAAAATCTCCCAAATGAAAATAAAAAGGAAAAGCTTTTAAAGCATTTTTTCCTTAAAATTGCATGAATTCTTCTAATTTCTCATTTCTTGCCAGGTATTGGTACTTACTCATCCCTACAAAATACACTCCCTTGCCTCTTCATTAGATACTTCTGCACATTTGAGTTAGAAGAAATACAAGAGCTGAGCAGTAAGAAATGTTAATATTCAAGCTCAGTTGAAATTTTAGATATTATTAGGTATTTAGAGCTTTTTATACTTCTTTAGTCTGATGCCATGTAATTTATCTGATGTTAGCTTACCTAGGGATGGGCGAATGCCGATACAAGATGTCGGGCTGATACCCAGCCTTATTACAAGGTGTCGGTACTTGCAATGGCGGGAAGTTGTTTTTTGTTTTTTTTTTTAAGGAAAAATACTATATTCTGATAGGTCTTTTAGGTTTTTCTTAAAAACTGTCATTATTTTTTTCTTTTCTTACAGTGTGTGTGGGGGATTTTATGCATCAAAAGTACTAGTATCGGTACTTGTTATTGGTATTGGGGACTACTTCAGAGTTGAGTACTTAACGTGGTATCAATCTGGAAAAAAAAAAAGTGGCATCAAACATCTCTAATCTTACATAACAACTATTAAGATGTACCCCGAGTAACTCAGAGTAAGTTATGGCATTGTAATGCTACCATCAGCAAGATGAAATATCTTTGGAAGTTTCTACCATTTAGGAGCACAGTTTATTTTTCAAAATCCAACACTTACTGTAAAGAATTACAGTATGTTGGGTCAAAAGTTTGCTCTCCTTTATTGTGTTAGCTCCATATTTGTTTTGGAGACGCTGCACATGCTTGTGTGCGTATGCTCCCCCCTCCCTCCCAAGCCAAAGACGAGCTGAACCAGGGCAACCCTTCCCCCACCTCACCAAGCCCTCCCCTGCCTCCTCTTCCTGTTTATCACTCTCCCCTCTCCTGTTTTCTCTGTCGGCAAGTCGTATAGAGGATGCTTGGCCTCAGCAAGCACACTGCGCTGTGGTCAGGGTGACACCGTCCACAGAGTCACAGAGCGCCGCACAACATCACTTTTTTTAATATATATTTTATGTGCTGGGTTGTAAAACTGTGCACAGGTTTCTTTTGCAAAGCGCGAGTGTTGTGTTGCACAACTGGTTAATGGTATGTTTGAACGCACAAAAAAAGCAGAAGTGGCGGGAGCGCGTAAACACGTAACCTGAAACCCAACGCGTGAGTCCGAGGGGAGCAGCTGCGGTTCCAGGGAGTCTCCAGTCAGCCCCTTTTACTGGGCGAGGAGTGGTCAGCTGAGAAACCATAATAAGACGTCTACACACATGTGGGCTGGGGTGAAGGGGTGGGGGAGGTTGTATTACAGTCACTGAGGTTGTGAGGTGGAGAAATTAACCTCAAATTACCAAGTACAGTGCTACCTTATAATTCAAACGCTCCAGAGCTTGTCAAATTTGACATCAGACCAACGGTTTTGAGAAAAATATAACCAAAAAGTCACACAAAAGCTTCTGTCAGCAATTCTCATGAGACCTCAGAAGGCTTTTTGTGCGTTTTGTTTGCATTTTAAACGATGGGACTGTGTCAATAGGGTACCGTAGTTTTCGGACTTGGGTACACCAAATTAGTAGGCTCAATATTACTGAACGGGTCTATTTTAAAATATTTTCATCCATAATTTGCTACACGTTAGTATTTTCAAAAAAATCTGACGTCCAATAAAATATCAATTTAAAACTACATTCACCTTATAGAACCATTTATTTCAATGCATGCTACAATATGGTGCGTTTATATGTATGAGTCCCATATCTTGTTCTTTAACATGCACTCTCCAGACTAAATAAATAAATAATGGGGGAAAAAAAGTCAGTTAACTTATAAGAGATGTTGCTGACCTTGGGAACTCTGCACCTTTTGTGTTTTGTTTAAAGTTAAAACTAGGACACGTCAAAGTTTTAAAGCTGCTTCATGGAGAAATTTGCCTTTAATTTGACAATTTATGACTCAAGCATCTTCTAATTAGCAGATTAACACCTTAGCTATTCACAATTGTCAGTCTGGATTCGAGTTCAAATTTCCAGCCCCCTGCAAATGTGACGTTATGCATGCATTGTGTATGTGAAGAAGGGAGCATGCAGTTTCATGTTTTGGCCACATGTGGCAGTAGTGGTTTGAAATGTCATTTTCTGCATTGAGCAGCTTTAAGGTCCGAAAAATGTAGCGAATGGATTGTGTTCAAATAGAGGTTACACAATATCAACCAATTTGAAACCTCTTCCTCTTTCCACATCCGATTTTTATGAGGTGTAAATCAGTTTGACATTTTCTTATGTGCGAATCAAGCAGCAGTTATTAACACCGCTGCAGCTCAGCAATGACTCACGCATTCTGACTAGGGCTTAGGCTAGGACTGGAGAAAAAAGTCGACCAAGTCGGATAAGTGGACTTTATGAATAGGTCGACTTCAATTTTCCATGTTTTATACACAGGCTTTTTTTCTTAGTGCACCGTCTAATGGCTGAATGGAAGATGTTATTTGTTTACTTTAAAACGCTTGCTGACTTAGTAGTTCATGGGTTTTTATTAACGACAATACACCACATTTAGCTTGCCCAAAACACAGGGAACATCCTAAAAATCACGTGGGCTGTAATTATTCCAAAATATAAACTGCTACTCAATGTTCATCTCTTAACCAATGGAGGGCAGTCATGCACTAAAACGTTCCCAGAAGAAGTCAGGAACAGGAAGTTATTGACCTAATGTAGCTAACAGCTAGCGCTCCCCTTGTTTAATCATGTAATAATGTTGAAGCATTGGTTGTAAGTTTATTTTAAGACACTATTACACGTGTAATGTAGATATAATGATCTGTGTGCAAACTAAATGGTCGTTGGATTTGTTTGCCTGAAGTGGTAATCGCTAGCGTGCTAATGCTAATCGCGATTGCTAACCGTTTAGCATGTGCTAATTTTGTTGGTGTTTATTAACAGATAAATTATGAGTACTTATACCACTCAAGTCAACTTTATTACTTGATGGAATAATCAATAGGATAATTGATTTTAAAAGGATTTGGTCGTGACAGGCTGACAGGACTAGGCCTTTTAAATGGGAATGTTGCTGCTCAGTGGGCAGAATGAGGGAATTAGTGTGATTAATTAGAGAAGAGAACCACATACCTCCAGGTTGTATGTGTATGTGTGTGGTTTTGAATGTGTGCAGCCTCAGTAATTGGTTTTCCAACTCTGTGGTGCAGTTGTGCAATTAGTTTCATTGAGCCTGCACGTGCTCGTACACGAACACAAGTTGTTTATCAGCTTTTTGCTATTTCTCACTTCTCACTATCTGCCCGTGAAAGAGGAAAAAAAAACTCACCTCACTCAATAATAGTGTTAGTGTTCATCCATTTTCATTCCTGTCAGTGGGTGATTGCAGTTATTCAGTACAGACACTTGTCCCTAAGCCGTCCAAGTGCTTGGACTGCCATCTGTTTGATGGATCGGGGAGCCTTGTGGCTGTGAGGGTCCTCCGTGGGAGTTGGCGGGCCCCTTGGCAAAAGCAGGGATTAGGTAGCCAAGGAGTGCCGGAGGATGCTGACAGATAAATTGCTCTTCTGTCAGAGAGGGCTAGAGGGGACACTCGAGTCCCCAGAGGATTGCCAACATTAGCCGCTCGGCCATTTGAGACATAGCGATAATGACAGTCACAATGGCAGGAAGACGGCTCCAGCTTGCACAGGGCAAGGAGCAGAGTCGGGTTTCATCCCGTATTTTTTTTTTTTTTAACACACCGATGACTCCTGTTGCTTTTGATAGGAGGTGTTGAAAGCTGGTTTGAATATTGCCTTGTGTGCGTGTGTGAGACTTTATCTGTGCTGTTTCAGCACTTTGCAAAAGCGAAGAAATAAAAACACACCAAGGTGACTTGGATATCTACTTGTGCTGCTTTTTTGTTGATAGTTAGCATCCGACGTCATGAAGTTTATTTTTCTTTGACTCACATCGTCTCCTCCCTGATGAGAGTTTGTTCTTGCTCGGAGGCGGGCCTGCTTTGCTGCAGAGATAAGGGCGAGCTTTTGAGCAGCTGGTCTGATCGACAGCCCACACGGGACACTGATAAAGTACATCAGTGCGGCGTTGGAGTGACGACACCGAGCATCTGGCTAAACTCTGGTGCGCTGTTGCCAGCTAAAATTAGAGCAGTTTTGACAGTTGGTGGCATGAGTTATTTGGAAGTTTTGACAAGCCTCTTCCATTCTGTCTGTCTCAGTGTCACTCTT
This sequence comes from Festucalex cinctus, assembly GCF_051991245.1. NCBI lineage: Eukaryota > Metazoa > Chordata > Actinopteri > Syngnathiformes > Syngnathidae > Festucalex > Festucalex cinctus. The sequence continues at coordinate 4,526,566 of NC_135422.1, forward strand.
TCAACTTGATGGAGTAAAGCGTAAAAGTCAAGATGAATTTCTACTCGTCTGGTTTTTAGTAAACACACTTTTGCAGTGTGATAAAGGTTTGACTCACCTATATCATTCATCTCAATACACTTATCTTTAAGATGGAAGTGTTCCTTTAGTTTTGCTTGATAGCTATTTGTGCTGGACTACAATTGCTCAGCACAAATCATGCAGTTAGTACGTTGACTCCCATCACTCAACTCTATATTTATAGAGCACTTTATAACAACCACCTTGTTTTCTTAAAATGGAAGCCAGGAGAAGCAGTTCCAATGAAAATAGCAGAGGCCCCAGAATTGAACCCTGTGGAACACCATACGTTCCGTTTATACATGTGCATTTAATTCATATTGCACATATTCGTCCGACTACTTTCTTTTTCATGCTCGAACCTCTGAGACAGACTCACCAAATCCCTTGGGTTCGATCAAACCCAGTTTAAGAACCATTGCTTTACGGTATTCCGCTCATTGTACTGTAAGTCTGGCTTTAATCTTGATTTTACACATGGACGTTTTATGCTGATTGATGCAACAAGTGAATCATTAATAGTTAACATGCTGAGTCATGTACAAGATGTTTTGATTCGGACGTAAGCAGGATTTAGCGCCCAATTGTTTTTTTATTGTCTGTTGCGCTAGCATGTGTTTATATTACTTCTGTACGTCAGTGCAGTCGATTTCTTCATTTTGTTCCCTCGGCTAAATAACTGCCGACTTTTGTTGCACGCTGTTATAAAAGCAAAACCAAAGTTTACCAAGCACAGACATGTTAGCACCGATGTGTCAGAGTGACCTCATCAACTGCAAGATTCTTGAAAGTACCCCCACACATGGCTACAGAGACACAGGGCAGAACTCACAACACTTCCAAAATTCTCTTCTTTTCATTTATTTCTTTTTTTACTTGAACAACAGGCGAGTAATAGTTTGCAATAAATGTAAACATCTTGGTTGCAAGTCAGCTAACCTTAACACTCCAATATATAAACAATGGAGATGACCTTAGTGCTACTTCTTGGCTGCTCACAGGTTTTGTTTTATACAGAAACCAGATAAACAATCAGGATAAATCAGATAAACAAACTGAAGATTATAAACAATAGTCAAGAGATGGCACTTTTGTGGAAAAGTAGTGGTGCAACGGATCAGCGTTGATCCTTGGTCGGTTCGGATCAGGCCCACAGTTCGACCCGCGAATTGTTTGGTGGGGGGGGAAACAACAACAAAGTGTGCATTCACAGTGGACACCATTTAGACATGTCAAGGAAGCTGAAACATACTCAACGTAACACACTGCTAATGTTCAGGCTAACTTCAAAATAAAGTTTGTTTACATTGATGGCATTGAAAATAGCCTTAGTAGACGTTTTACTTTGGAAGTGGCTCACGTTGTGGCATGATGGCTCGCTTCGACGTTGGTAGTTTTGATTGACATTTAAGTGGCGACCAACATCAACACAAAGCTATCCCGAACTCACATTGAATTGCTAATTTAGGACGCTAAGAAACCGCTAATTAATTACACCGTCGTATGATACGGCAGAAGTCTCTTAGTGGCTACTGGCTAGCATGCAGCTAACTGTTACCATTACCTATTTGTGGAATATGATTTTATCCATCTCAGGAGGTGGCCATTTTGTCACTTGCTATTGACTAAAAATGTCGTGACAGTTGCTTGAGTTCTGATTGGTTGTTACCTGAGCAACTGTGATGTCATTTTCTGTTGACAGCAAATGGCAGTACAGAAGGCAAAATGGCTGCCTCAGCGTTGAACATCCATCCACACATTATCTGAACCACTTATCATTTGCAGTTTAACGAACTTGTCCAACTTTAGAGGTAAATTTTATGACTTTTTGTTAGCAAAATCAAATTACGCCCAAGTGCTCTAAGAATCCCGCCACTTGAACTCTTGTTTACAACCCTTTTGAGTCTTAAACGGCCTTTGCATTATCAGACGTGGCGGCGTCTGCCTTTTGTCCAGAGATGAGCCGCCGGTCTGCTACTGTACCGCTCGCGTGCTGAGACGTCTTTCCCAGAGGCTCCCTGCCTCTCATCAAGAACTCCCTAATCCCATTTGGCGCAATTATCTTATCTCAGCTACTCAATGGCTGAGATAGTATTATGCCGCTAATCGCGCACAGTCCAATTGGCTCACAAAAACTGAGCGTCTCCCCCTCCCTCGTCACTGCTGCTTTTTTTGGCCAGAAAGATAACAAAAAAAAAAGTGTGGACGCATTTACAGCAGGACTGGGAATATCTGCTGAAGAAGGCCGTCTCGGGGAGGATTTGCAGTTTGGTAAAGAAGACCGCTGTGAAAATATCATCATCATTTCAGCATGTGCTTTCGTTTTTAGCCGCTGTAACCTTTTCATTGTGTTCATTCAGCAAACACAAATCTATGTTTATTACCCCCTGCCTATTTATAACGCTTTTTGATTGCGTTTCACTCGACGCCCCGCCAACGTTGGTCTCTGTTTGTTGTTGCAGTATCATCGAAACCAAAGGATCCGGGGGCTGCCGTGGTGGCGCCTGGCCACGGCCGTGCTGGGCCTGCTCTTCGACAGGGCCTTCTTCTTGGCCGGACGAGGCGGAGCGAGACGGAGGTGAGGCGGCCTTCCCCCCCTCGCGTCCGTTTTAATCATCTTCACGAGGAAGCGGACGCCCGAAGGCACTGTCAAATCTTAACACGGGTCTGTCGGCGGCGAGTGGTGGCACAGGAAGGGTTTCAAAAGGTCACCGCGGGACGGAGACACGCGACTTTTATACAAGGGTTTTTTTCTTTTCAAGAAGATGCCATGATGCCCAGAGATTCCTCAAACAGGACATTGTTCATATTTTGCGATAATCGTGGTGTAGTAGTTTTGTACAGTTCATTAGTTCCATTTTTTGCACTTGGCAATTTTTGATGACCTCCACAGACCCTGGGAATGCCTTATTCAATGTTTTCTGCCATAAAGAGTATTGAAAGAATTTTACACGATGGTTAGAAAACAAAAGGAAATGTGGCGTGTTTTTTTGTTTGATTGTTTGTTTGTTGTTGTTTTTTTAAACCTTTGTGAAGTTTTTCCAGGTAATCACTCAAGTTGATTTATAATTTCCAAAGAGGCTCCTTATCAGGAAAAAAATAGCGTTTTGCACCTCAGTTAATGGTTACATTTATCTTCTTTTAATATGTTTTTAGCTTGTCATTTCCCCCTCTTACACAATAAATTCAGTAAATTTGACATTTGATATTTAGATAGGGACCAAATAGACTCCGTTTTAGAGTAATATTTACACTTGGAAGCGAGTAAAATAAAGAATTGGAAAAAAATAAAAGTGACTCAAGGTAGGAACGAACTCGCAACCTTCAGGTTGGGAGACAGCCTGAGCCACGTAGCTCTTGCTTTCTGCTTAGTATATCGCTCATGTCGATTCCATGATTGCATGGAATCTTCCTAACTCCAACAGACCAAAAATGATGTATTTGGTCTCTTGGAGAAAAGCAAACAGTAGGAGGGGCATAGCTTAGGTGGTCGTGTGGTAGTCTCCCAAGCTGAAGGTCACGATTTCGAACCTCAACCCTTGAGTGAGTTTTGTTTTAGTTTTTCCATTTTTTTTTTAACTCTGTTCCTAGTGTAAATCTTAGTTTACGCTGTAACTGAGACTATTTGGTCCCTATGGAGAGTCAAATTTATTCTAAATAGAGTCAAATTTACACTACAGAATTTACTGTGTATTCAGTCATTTGCAATAACATTGACACTGTTTCTGTACATGATGTCTCCTCACCAAGACAAATATTTAGTTCAACTACGCTCATGCTACATAACTTAATATTGCTCACTCGTCAACCAAACCTCTCTCTCTCTAAAAAAAAAAAAAAAAGAACTTTTCAGATTGCAAGGAATACGAATTTTGGGCTCAATTTCTTGTGCACAGCACAGGTCTGGCACGAGGCGCAGTCTAAATCTATGCGAAGGCAGGTTAGACCAAGTTTTGGTATTTTCGCAGATGCACGCAGCTCGGCACAGTTAAACACGCAATCGACTTGATTTGGCTCCAATGGAAGTGTCTCCTCTCATTCCCTTACAAATTGACATGGCGGGAGCAGACACTGATGCCACAAAGTGCATTTAAAAGGAACTGAAAGCAAACCTCCACGATCAGGCAATAAAGATGATGATGATGAAGATAATAATAATGCGCTCAGTGAATTGATTTCTACAGTGATTCAAAGTGTTCAAATTTATACGACCTGCGCCAATATTTAGGCATGGTTCCAGCAGCCAAAAAGTCTACGCCGTCTAACCCTGTATGAACAAAAGTATTTGCCACATACAATAGATGTTTTCTTTCTAGACTTCTCTAAATTGTAATTCTCCATACTACTATTCCTCCAAATTCATGGGAAAAGTTTGGGAAGGTCCTTTACCCTAAGTGCACTAAATGACAACAGTGGTCAAGCCAATTGCGTATTCCGTGAGAGCATCAAATCCCTCCCCTCTATTTCTGCTTTGTTCTGTCCGTGTTACTTGCAGACCTCCATGCCCTTGAAGTGGAGCTGTGGATCCACTGTTTTTGCACTAGCACACCCTTTAAGACTTCCTCCCACCTAACCAAGCCCGGTCTTACTGTACGCGAAGCTTTCCACTTAGCCGATGATCGCAACATCCCCCTTTTCAATCGGTTGTCTGGGATGTGGGCTGATGAGAAAATGTCTCGTCGTTTTCCACACTAAACGGGGTGAAGCAAAATCCTCTCAGGCATCTTTCAAGGGTTTAATACCCCCTTTTGTATTGTCTTTGGTGCTCAGATCCAGATGTGAGGCAGTTTTATTCCGCACCACCACCATTCACGACTGTATAGTTAGTCACAATGTTTTGAAGACACTGTCGAAGATTTTTTATTTGTATTTTTCCCATTAATGAACACAGGCCAACTTTTGGACCCGCGGAGCATTTACGCATCAGGTGTCTGTAATTACTTGCTCCTAAACAATGTGTCAAGTTGATCACTGCATCATGAATCGATTCCTCTTGTAATCCGCACATTCTCAGGGACAAGGCTTTGTGGGCCACTGGTGACCTTGAGAATCGCTCACAAGGTCAGACAAAGAGCAGTGTTGCCACCCACGACGAAACCTGGTCTCTTGCGTCTCTCTTCCTCCGCGTTCGTCCACGCAAAGGTACATTTTTGACCAAGGAGTCGGAGGCCGACTGACTGTTTGGGAGGCGGTGACGGGGGGCTACCGAGCGTGTCGTTAGGAAAGGAGGCGTGTGACGTGCACTGAATGTGGTTGTAGTTTCCTGCGGATCCTCAATGCTGAGCCAGTCCACGTAGCGCCCCGTCCCACCTCTGGCTCTCACGTCCTCCTTTGTACTGCTCCTTTAAGACACACCTATTGTTCGTTCATGTAATTTATTTGTTCCTATTATTTATTTTCTTTTTTTTTCTGTTTGTATATTTGCCCTTTTCTACTGTATACACTCGCGCGTGCGATCACTTCTTGTTATCCTTGTAGCAGCCAATGTATTAATTTCCTGAAAATGTAATCACGCTTGAAAATGTCATACAATTTGCACTTAAATTCAATCAAAAATGTATTAAAACCCAATCATATATTTTAATTTAAAAAAAATCCTGACTGATACTGTAATAACATGTTTACGATCGTGTAATACCTCATTACATTATTATATCATATCAACTCAACTCAACTTTATGAAAAGATTAAATTTGACCAAATTTTGACTTAGGACGCCAGCCATATGTATTTTCATATCCTCGAAGTCTTTGTGGCAGAGCAATTAAGTGGGCGGAGCTTAATTGATTAATGCTCTGCAGATTTGGTATCACACTAAATGTCAAATAACTCCAACACTGACCTCCATTTAAATCCGACAGTGTTAAAAATACACTTTGGGTGTAGAAATCAACTCTGAAATATTTAGCACCAAACTTTTTCTACTCCAGTTTTTACTGTGAATGTTCAAAACACAAGATGTGAACTTTGGATGCAAATAAAAACATTATCTGCTTACTTTACATTATCAGTTTTGACGGAAAAATAAGACACCTGAAAATGTAATTAACCCCCAGTAATGTTATTACATAGTCATAAAAGTGTTATTACAATATCAGTATTTTTAATTGTATTTGGTAAAATTATTATTAAAATTATTGACACATCTAAAAATGTAACTAACCTCCCAGTAATGTGATGTTATTACATTATCATAAAAGTGTTATTAAAATATCAGTCAATATTTTAAATTGTATTTGGTAAAATTATTACATTACTTGGTTTTATTACATTTTTGATCGAGTTAAGTGAAAGCTTTAATACATTTTCAGGAAATTATTAGATTATAGGGTGCTACAAGTCTTTCACTAATTTCAAGTTGTGATAGTTGTAGTCTGTCATGAAGAGCAGTTTAGTTTAAAATTAGCTTTGTACAAAACGGACGAAAGTAACCGACTCTGTCACCCAAAAAAAATCACAGTTTCAATTAAAACCAGACTTGGACCTTGGCTCAAGTTGATTCGATTATACATCTTGCCTTTCAACTTGAATATCGTTTGCCTTATTGACGACAGCAGCTCCGCCTCCTCTGTAGGACAAAACCTCGTCCAATGGCCTTTCAATCCCGAGGAGCTTGTTTGATCCTCGAAAAATAGATCAAGGGCGGAATGTTAAAGCTGGTGATTTCCTAGGGATGGGCCCAGTTCAAACATTTTTCATTCCCGCTCAATTCAGCAGATTCTCCACGTGTGGTTGAGCAAAGCAGCGGCTTCGATGTAGTTATTAATTTGTGTAATAATTATAACGGCACGTCGCTGCCCCGAATGAAAGGTCATCCATCGCTAATGAAACATCAGAGCTTAAAAAAACGAGTTTGATTCATGTTCCGTGAAGACACAGGGTGTTGGTTTATGCGTTCAATTCCCGCAATCTTGATCAATGAGTTGTAATCAACATGCACTGGAAAGTACTTTTGTTTCTGTAGATCCCATGGGTCCCTTAACGTGTTGTGTGTTCATATATGATGTACAGTTTGCAATTGTTTGGATTGTTCATGTTGTGTCACGTCAGCTGTCTGGCTGCGCATTGGCCATGGTGGCCCAAACGTTTGATTCATTGGAAAGGGAAACAATCTGTTTTGTTGCGATGGCGTTCCCGCGCTGCACTCGAGAGTGGAGCGACCCAACCGCCCCCCCGTGTGAGGGGGGCCATTGTATTTTACGGAAACCGTCAGTGTCTTTCAATTTTGTAGTCCACTTTATATAAATTTGAAGTTTTCGAGGAAGTTTTTTGATTTTTTTTTTTTTTTATAAGATTCCTTCTTCACGTTCTTTCGTAACTTTTTAAAAATGTATTTTCTTAACAGAAAATTGTCAGTTTTTATGAGGATTTGATTTTGATAAAGTAGGATCCTTACTCCATGATATCAAGGGCTTTTTTTTTCTTTTTCTTTTTCTCAACATTCCTTGCACAGCTCTTTGCAGCGTGTAAAGCAAACCAAAACAATTGACTGTTGTTGATTTAGCGCGTTGCGTTGCCCTTCTTTTCGGACCCGATGGAGTGTACATGTGTTTGTAAAACCCTGGAATATGCCTTTAACTGCTCAGTTTCAAATGAAGTCTTGATTATCACACACTCTCTGTATACCAAGAAAGGAGACCCAGCGAAAATGTAGCATTTTTGTAAACATTGACTGTGTGTTTTCGAGACTCTACTGTGCACTCATTTTGTGTTTATATGTTTTGTTTTGTTTTTTTCTTGGTTGTTCATATATTATGGAAGTAAAGACAATGTGTTATGTAGTGCAATATGCTGTACATATGGAGCTTTGCTCTACAAATCTTTTTTTCTGGATTTCCTGTTGTTTATTGGTACTTTTTTTTTTTTCCAATAAAATTTTATTGAACGTGCCCAGTGGGGTTGAGTCTTTCTGTATTTCTGAATGTGAAATGTGTGCCTTTGCAAGATCATTGTTCTTCTTTAAAACGTGCAATCTGAAGTTCAGACATGCAAAAAAAAAAAAAAAAAAAAGCAATACAATATATAAAATAAACATATACATGAATTCAGAGAGAGGGTGAGAACTGATCATTCCTTTCTCGGTTGAGTTGAACTCCGTCGCGAGTGTTTGCCCTCGAGAAGGTGTCAACTCGAAAAACGAAATTGGATACCTGTAGCAAATGTCATATGTACTGTTATCCAAAAACTGAGCCCCAGATGGATGAACTCCGTGTTTGTAGGTAACAAGGCCTGTGAGGCTGGCCAAGCATTTGGCAGGGTCTGCCCTCATCACATCTCTCCCGCTGTTAGGTCGTTAATTTAGCGAGCGCAGCGGGGCTTCCAAACCTCTCCGATATCTGTTGCCCGCCCTTGCGCACGTACACAGGCAAGTGTTGCATGACAACAGAGTAAGCCCATGCATGGAGCCAATGAGCGTTACCTCACACTGCATTAAGGCAGAGAGGCTGCTGAGCTTATACAGATTAGTTACACCACAGCATGGATGCCCTCAAGGCATGAGTGTGATTGATTACTCCTGACACACATAAACATGAAACTCTACAGCTTATCACTGGTGAATGTCCACCCCAAGAGTGCACTCTTCTCCAAGTGTTTTAAGTCAATTAGTATAGAGATTTGACAAGACCGGCCACAACATTATGAGAGCCAATGTAGCCCATCAAAAATCTTCATAAATATTGGTCAGATTGAAGTGACAATGAGGTGTTAATATCTGATAATGTGTTGATCACCGTGGTTGGAGATTGCCGTTTCCCAAAAGTGTGGTTCTATGCTTCATGTTTTAAGTATGATTAAATAAAGTCAAATATAAAAGTTTATTTAAATTTGAGATAACTTCATGTGCAGTTAAAGAAACCCATTTGTATTATTTCACAGATTTTACTTAATGTTTTCCAATAAAACAAGTTTGGAACACTGAAGGTGAATGCTGCTTATGAAAAAAATCTGGATCGGCAAGTCAGACTTTTTTTTTTTTAAATTCTGGATCGGTGATAGGACGTAAAATTGTGATCAGCGCACCCCTCAAAGTGACCCAAGTCAGATTTGAAAACAAATCGGAATTGAGACAGAAATATCGTGAAAACGCTGCGGCAAAATCAATGTCCTCAAGTTAGGCTCACTTAGCGAGTGGCAACGTAAGATGGCTGCCGCGCAGACCAAGATTTCTTGCAAACACAAATCAGTGTTCCGTTCAAAAGGGGTACACCGATAGCGTTTATATGGCCAAACATCCAGGTTAGAAAAGGGGTAATCGAATAAGAGCATATTTCGGTTTTTGCGCGTTTACGTTGCCTTTCGAAACTCAACTGTTCTCAATATCTGGCTTTTCAAATGGTTATTGACTGCATGTAAACATAATGTCATTTAAAATGGAGCCACTTTAGATCTTTAATTGTGCTCAGTATTGTTATTTTTGTTTTGCTTTCAAGCATGCTGCTATATCTTCCAGTCCGTAACCTCAGGGCAGACACGTGGCACTCGCATTGTCATACATGCCAGGTACAGTTTCACGCTTCGCTGATACCTGACTCACCTGTTTGGCCACTTGCTAGGGGTGGAAGAAAAAACACTCTTGTCTGCAGCCCTTTAACACAAACATAAGCGCAGGATGTGGTTAGAGAAGAGAGAAAAACAGCTCATTTCCTCAGTCGTCCTTGGCTTAGTGTAAACCAGTGTTCCCCTCCTAATCCCGTCTTGGGTGTTTTAAGTGAAGGAATGTAGGACACGTGTCATATCTGCTTGATTTCGCTTGTATCAGAGACAAGATGTGACATGGTGCTAAGGATGTTCGCGGTCCGCCTGGCTGTTTACGGAGCTTCATGGCCCCAATGCGCCTCTCCTCCAGGCTGGGCTCTTTAATAGGGAGAGAATTGGCTTCCCCAGGCTCAAACAATGGCTCCTCTGTTCCACTGGACTGGCCTCCTGCTGAAAGAGACACCCATTAGAGAAGCTCTATCTCTGGGGTCAGGCTCAGGGGTCACACACAAGTGCGGCTCTTGTTTATGTCTGCAAAGTCAATCAAAACACGGCAGCTTAACTCCTACTTGCCTGACTCTGCTTGGCGGGTTTCTGTTGGGGCTAAAGAGCAACAAATCCAAGCACAGCTTCAACTTGCTGGAAGCTCAAGAGATACGGGATGCTAAGTGAACGAGGCGGCTGCGTGAGAGCGAGAGAATAACAGCAAAGTGGCGTTGACATGCACCTCAGCACCTGCTCTGCACCAGAAGTCGCTGAGTTGACACCCCCCATCTCATCACCAACCCCCTAGCCAGGAGAACTTCTCAAGTAGTTCCTAACACTACCACCTGCAGACAATCACGTAATGATCACTTGCAGGCTCAACTATTGAACTCAACTACTTCAAATGACAACTTATTGAAGAAGATCTGGCTCCTCTGAAAAAATGAAAATACTGCCAGTTACGTTTAATGTGTGAGGAATTACTGACTTTTAATTAAGTTCACCCTCTGTGACTGTCGAAGCAAGATGAGTCAAAGTGGGTTTGCCCGCGTTCCAGATGCTGGATGGCGCAGTCTCTCATTAGGTCAGTCCATTAAGATGGCATCTTCCATCGTGGAGCTGCCAACACAAGCAAAACCAAAACCATCCATGCTTTTCCTATATCGCTTGTGCTGTTCAGGGTCTGTTTTGGAGCTGAACTAAGGTGAAAGGTGGTCTATACCCGGGTTAGATTAAGATCTTAGTAATTGCCCAATGGATAGAGCTTGATGGATGGCTAGAGCAGAAATCTAATGGATCCATGAGTCCACAGACTCCACACACAGATGGACTCTGTTTGTATTATGTGACTAAAAGTTAATTGCAGCCAAAGCATGAATCATAGACATGTATTTGAACCTAAAGAAGCCTCAGAATTTTGTCAAACTAACAGCTCTTTGTACAGTACTTTGCAATCAATCAGTGACTTCAGAGCTAGACGTTCCTTCTGCGATGGTCTGCTTACGGCTTGACCTGTCCTGAGCTGAGGTCGCCCACGTGTTTACGATGATGTTGCACTTGTTTCAGAATGGCGTTCAGAAGATCCTTGTATCTTTTCTTCTGGCCTCCTCAACTGTGCTTCCTTTCTTTGAGCTGACCTTAGAATGTTTGTTTCGGTAGGTGTAAGTTTGGCATCCTGACGAAGTGGCTACTCCATCTCGACTGGTTCTTCATGATGATGGCTTCAAGGCTTGTGGTCTTTGCCTTGTGAACGATGCTGAGGTTGTTGCGATAGTCTCCCCAGAAGATTCCCAAGATCCTCCGCATGCAGTGTTGGTAGACCTTTTCCAGTGGCCATGTCTCTGAGGTGTAGAATAGCTTCAGAAGCACGACAGCCCTGTAGACTGCCATTTTTGTGTCCGTCCGGATGTCTGTCTTGAAGGACACGGGTTTCACGGCAACCTCTGGCATAATCCAGTTGGTACTGGACTCTATCTTGGATGTCAACATTGGATGAGAGGTGGCTTCCAATATATGGGAAGTGGTCCACGTTCTCCAGGACTTTGTCGTGGACTGTGAAGGTGGTAGATGCAGGTGCGACCCAGTCCCCAAACCTTAGCTGGTACAGGATCTGGGTCTTTTTTTTGGGTTAATGGGAGAAGGGTGTAGGCGTGGTTGAAGGTGTTCAGGATATCTGTTTTAGTCTTATAAGGTGGGTGCCACACAGTTGTCATCGGCATGCTGGAACTCCATCAGGGATGTCACAGATGTTTCGGTCTTAAACTTCTGGAGAGAGATTGAAAACTCATTTGTCTGTCCTGTAGACCAGTAATATTTAACCGCAGTCCTCAAGCACCCCTATCCAGCCTGTTTTCCATGTCTCCCAAAGCCGCACAGGTGTTTCAATCGATTAGCTAATCAGCAAGCTTGCATGAAGCCTGATAACGATCCTCAGGTGTGTTTTCTGAGAGAGGCATGGAAAGCAGGCTGGATAAGGATATTCGAGGACCGGAGCTGAGAAACAGTGCTTGAGACAATGCCTAATCCTGGAGGGAGGTATTTTTTGGCCATGTACAAGAGGTTAGTATGGGGTATATACCACGGAAGAGGCGGGAGTGTTTTTGCACATCAGCTTTGGTTCCGGTTCGGTTTGCGATGTGTAGACTGCGTCCCAATTGTTGTCCCACAGGATGGACAAACTCTAAAGCCAGCTTGGGTCAGTGCTATCATTGCTATTGTGAAAATGTCGTAACAAGAAGGTGGATAACACAGCTGGAGCTACCGAAGGCACTTAACCATAACTGTAACCGTAAGATTAGCGCCGTGGACAGTTTAGTCTAGTGGGTGTATGGATGGATCAACAGATGCCAATGTACTGATGCGTTGAGGGCTATACCCAGAGGTGGGCAATTTACAATATTTTGCTGGTCCGTCATTCGTCAACTGCCTCGGAACCCTTCTGTCATCATCAGTTTCATTTCTTTTTTTAGGATTAACAGACAAAGGTAGGCCTTCCGTCAATACTGATGGACTGATTGACTCGGTTCGTGGCGATTACACCGATGGATGAAAACACACGTACGTCAGTGCTTAGTCCGTCATTTAAAAAAAAAATCATTCTTCAGAAAAAACGAGCGTCCGTCATTGACGTACTGATTGACATTCAGTACTGATGGAATGCCTACCTCTGGTAATATCAAGATTCAATCACTAGACCAATGGATTGATCTAACGGGCAGTGTAGTGCCACTTTAGTAATGAGTTTTCTCCTCACTATGAAAACTTCATCTTAACTGCTTCTTGCTTTTTTAATCCTCTGCGCTCCACCGGCTCTTTTCCTTACTTGCTGTGCGAAGGGGAGGTTGGGCAATCACTATACACCACTGTGAGTTCCCCCTTTGTTTACCAAGAGTAGGCCGGCTTTGCTCGGTGCTTTGTTGAGCAGCAGTCACTCGCAGCCTCACAGCTGTGACACACACACGCAAACGCACGCACACATACAGAAATCTCTGACTCACAAACTCTTGTATCCTGTGGTCAAGGGGAGGGATTTAAATCCTCAGAGTACCGCTTATGAACCTGCTGAACTTGTCTTCTCTGTCTCCTGCTGGCTATTGTTCACCCCTCTTGTATTCCAGCTCTATCACTTTTCATACTCATACACAGCCATTTGGAGCCAATTAAGCCATACACCCTGTAAGCCTGCACACAGTGGGCAGCTGTCTCCCCACGCTGAAAAGAAAGAAAATCACGCACTTGGCATGTAGCTGCGAGAGACACAAGCCCGGCCTAATTATCAGGGAGATGTCACTCAGTAGAGACTACGTAAACAAGCGGGGTCATTGTCGAGAACTAATTGGCAGGGAAGGAAAAAAAAAAAAAAAGGTTCCTGTAGCGGAGATAAAAATACGCAGCCGGCGTGGTTTCCTGAGGACACATGAGAAGCCCTCAGCTCCGCCGAGGCCTGAGGTGTGCGGTAATGAGAGACGAGCTCACTTGGTGCCCGCTCTTCCTGACGCATTGTCCTCGCAGCGGCGGTGGCACGTACGAGGTACACAAGCGGGGCCCCGTTTGAGGCCGGCGGCCTGGCGGGACGCCAAAGGCACGAGGCGGGCTGTCTGTCAGGTTCGCGCGCCTCACCTCGATAACGGCGTAGGGGGATGAGGAAGAGGTAGAAAAACAAGCAGCGTTACCGGGGTGGGGCGCCGGGACAATTAGGTTGGTGCGTGTGTGTGTGTCTCACGCAATGGTCCGCCGAAGGAACACTAACAACTGCAAAAACATTGGGTAGAGTGTTAAACGCTGAGGGTTTTTTTTTTTTTTTTTTTTTTTTTTTTTTTCCGAGCTCATGTTTCACAACAGACCAGGTCCTTCCCTCCTTTTCTTTCTCTCTCTTGACGTTTTCTTCCATCCCCCAACTTTCAGCTACTCTTTCTCCCCCTCCTCTTTTTTTCTCTACTTGCTCACTATCTGTATGTCTATCACATACACAAACACACAGCAAAGTTTGGAAACAACCCACCACCATCACCACCATCCTTACATGATCTGCCCCCCCCCCCCCCCCCCCCCCCCCTTCTCGCAGGCTGTTGTTGCTGACTGACAGTGCTGATTTACTCCAGCGCTGGCAAGCAGCCAGCTCATCTCAAACAATTGCACATGCAACCGGGGCAGCCTGAGGACTCGAGTTTGCATGGCAGTAAACAAAGTCGGAGTTTGCCTCCCTTCCTCCCTCAGGCAAGCCCCAACTTTTATTTTGCTCTCCCTTTTAGATTTCACTGCTACTAAACGTGTTGAAACCCCTTAATGGGGTTCAATGTGTACTTTAGCCAAGTGGCTAGCAGCAGTATGAAGGGGGGGGGGGAAACAAACAGTTTCCTTCACTTTCTATTATATTTTTTATTCTTTTTTTTTTTCCCTCCCGAAGTTTGCTGACCACCTTTTTTTATACACTTGAGCCTCCAAAGCACAACTCAATTCACTCTGAAATGATTAGAATATGTTTCTTCGTAGGAAGTAATGCACATCATAAAAGCTTTTATAAACTTTATTGACTATAAACAGGCATAGTAATCAATTAATGAAGTGACTGTCATAATTCAGTCAATTGTGTTTAATTAATTCTTGATTCGTAATCAAATTGAAATACATTGCTGGCATTGAGCCAAAACCTGCTGTGTCACAATTGGTCACAAATTTATTTATTTTTTTAATTTTTTTTTTTTTTCTATTGATCAATTCACATGTATATGTGTTGTTTTTATTTAATTATTTTTTAATTACTGAACAATCTAAAGTGTTGAAAATGACTTGCTCTCTGTGATGACGCAAAATTAATAGTTGAATACATATCGGTACGCTGTTTTTGTGGTCTCCTAAAAAGTGAAGATTTTGGACGGAAAAAGATTTTGCCCATCAGGAAAATGAGGGAAAATTGCACTACATGACTGCAACCACTGGAGGTGCTGTTGATTCAGTTTCAGCTAGGTTATGGCCTGAAGAATAACAACAATCAGTATGTTTAGATAGTCAAAAGAAAAACTTCTAAAACACAAATATTAGCAATATTCGGGTCATGTAAACATGCGCAAAAACTTCTTCACTTAATTTAAAGGGATGCTTGACTCATTGAGCCATTTTCATCATTAAAAAGTAATTTTGTCCAGAATGAATTTGATAATGGCGGCACGGTGAATGACTGGTTAGCACGTCCGCCTCCCAGTTCTGAGGACTCGAGTTCGAGTCCAGGCTTCGGCCTTCCTGGGTGGAGTTTGCATGTTCTCCCCGTGCCTGTGTTGGTTCTCTCCGGGTACTCCGGTCTCCTCCCACATTCCAAAGACATGCATGGCAGGTTAATTGGGTGCTCCAAATTGTCCCAAGGTGTGCTTGTGTGTGTGGTTGGTTGTCCGTCTCTGTGTGCCCTGCGATTGGCTGGCAACCAGTTCAGGGTGTGCCCCGCCTACTGCCCATAGCCAACTGGGATAGGCTCCATCACCCCCCGCAACCCTTGTGAGGAGCAAGCGGTTCGGAAAATGGATGGATGAATTTGATAACTTCATTATTGTTCATGTACAATTAATACCTTTAAAAAAAAAAGTTTTTCTACTTGCTGTCGACTAATGATGACATCACTTGTGCTGAGGAAGTCGGTAACGTCCAATCATGGCTCACCTGTTTTCTGGGTTTGGTCAGTAAACTGAGCCATGATTGGTCGTTACCTACTTCCTCAGCACAGGTGATGTCATCATCAGTCAAAAGCAAGTACAAAAATAACTGAGCTAACTAACTTACCATATTAATTATAGACAAAATATTAACATTTTACTGCTGAAAATGGCTCAATGAATCAAGTATCCCTTTAATAAGGGGAGCCGCTTCAGTTGTCCAGGAGTCAGCTGCGTTCCCTCCCAAACTGGCACAGATTCCCACTTCCACCTGCGCTACTCTAGGTAAATAAAAGAAAGAAAACCCCGCCCATACGCACAGTTTGACAGCGATTGGCACTCGACTTGCTGGGCACGAAATTAGGGCCCTTAAACTCAAGTTAACCAATACATGCCAGGTTGCTGCTGATATTGAAAAGGAGTGCTCACGCGTGACTGAACAAACCGCACGAACAGAGGAATAAAACCATTTTTTTCCCCCCCCCCAACCTTACCAAAAGTGTGAACACTGCCTTTAGCCATTTTCTTGTCACTTTACTTCTTTCCTACTTTGCAAAGTAGAATTTCCGGTTCTAAAGTCATCATCACATTTTCCTCTATGAACCCTTCAGTTGATAACAAAGAAATCAAAACACTCAACATACTTGTGTGTTTGATGCCGCCAATATCTCAATACGCAGAAGTCTCATGAGATGTGCAGACATTCTGCTGTCTATTATTCCCCTTTTCGGTCAAGTTTTATGTCGTTTCCAGACGCTGCCAAAGCAGCTCACGATTATTATTTTTTCTACGCGCAGTCCAGCTATTAATATAGCTGCATAATAAGCTGCTAATGCTTTTCCCCAAAGGACTGGGAATAAACTCCTGAACCCGCTCTTCTCAATAGGAGAGAAGCAGACATCTGGAATCGGGAGCCACGAGGGACTAAAGCTCTGATATCCAAACACGTTTCAATCATCACATTTATGGCTGTTCATCATTAACCTGAAATCACCTCAATCCCTCTGCGGGATGACAAACTATCTGTCTAAAATAAACAAAACAACAGATAAACAAAGTCTCTCTAACAACTGTTGGGAAAAGGGATTAAAATAATATCCGCTAAGAAGATTTAATTATATTCTTTAAGCAAAAAATAGCATACTTTTTTGTATCTTTTGTTGTTTTTTGGTGCAGTGGTCCCATTAAAAGTGGATGATTCTGACAGACGGTCCCAGCAGAATGGCATCAGGGGAGCGCTGTGATGCAAAACAAGACTAAACCATTCCAGTGAGCAGAACCGCTCATGAATAATTCTCTTCCAAGGCAGATGAATTAATTTCAGATGCAGACAGAGGAGATGAGTGTGGGCTGGAAAACAATTTAACAAGGCATAAAGTACGATTGTGTGCTACAAGTGCCTTTGACAGGTCCAACCCGCCAGTTAAAAATCGCTCAAGTAGAAAGTGTAGACATACAGATAGGAGTTGCGCATACCTGCTCTAATGCCGTCTGTTAAATAAGAGCTTCCCCATAAATATTGTTGTGGCCTCAGGAGCTGACCTTAATTCCTTGACATTTCGCTCCGTGCGCCATGTAGAGATGAACTTGTACAATGTAACTCTCTGTGATTTGTTTGCGTCGACCCTGTGAACTATGTCACCTGCTATAGGATGTTAAAGGAAGATGTAACTTCTCAGGGTAAACCTTACACAAAAGTTCACTCCAAATTGTAAAAAAAAATTCTCCTGCATCATCCCTCTGATGATTATATAAAATGGGGGGGACTTATCAGTCATAGTCTTAACACCTTTTCACACTGCACTTGGTGTTCTTGGCGTTCACTGTGGGGCAGTGTGCAAGGTTGGCAGCGCACCAGTGCACTCTTGCCCATATTTGGAAGTGCTTGCCTACCAGGAAGTAATGAGGAGGTTCTCCCTGCTGGTTGGTCCCTTAATGTTAGCACTCTGAAATCACTTCGCCAGCCCTTCTCCTATTGGATGCGCTTTCTGATGTCACCATCCTGCCGCTCTATTATTTATTATTTGAAAGCCTACCATATGACGCACTCGCTAAGCGGCTAGCTGCTAACCACTAGTTGCTAACGCTTAGAACAAGCATCGCATAATTTCTACGATGTCAGCATAATTCTTTCTTTCTTTCTTTCTCTTTTTAACTCATTTACTCCCAAAGACGTAGAAATACGTTCTATTTAAAATGTTTTAAGTGTCCCAAAGACCTATGTATACGTTTGTTTGTTTTTTTATATACAAGCGGCTTTGATGCAGCCTCTCAACTGTAGAGAATAGGTGAGGCAATGGTAGTAATTACAAAAACGACCAGCAGGTGGTAGCAGAGTATAAGTGATCACGAGCTGATTTCCCCACAATTCAAAACAGATTTGCGAATAATGATGAAACCTAGCTATTAGCGTTTAATGCTAATTGCTGCAAAACGGAAACAGATGGAAATATATATTTTTTTTGCTGTGATGATGGAAGAGACTCTAATCATTCTTTTGGTAGGTTCCAAAAAAGTATTCACTTATACAACTTCCGAAAGAAATTCACAAATGGTGACCCTATCAGAACCCTCAACCATTTCACATCACTCTGTAAAACTTCTCTATTTACTAACCTGGTAATCACGTGTGCAAATCCAATCGCTTCAGCCTTAGCTTCACATCCTCTGCTGAAGCGGATGTGAAAACCAAGTCAAAGCGTTACATGTGTGCCACTCCGACGACGCCGCGCGTGCAAATGCAGAGAGGATCACGTGACTGCGGCTGCGTGCTGTCACTGCGTTGCGGTCCCGTGAAGTGCGGTGAGGTAAAAGCCGGGCCCTGCCGACGCTGGCGCGAGACGGCGGCGGGCCCTTGCGGTCCCTCGCAGACGACGCGCGGCCAGCGAAATTCACCGCATGGGGCGAAAAGCAAGGCACGGGCCCTCAGCTGTCTGACCGCTGCAGAAGCCGCCATCATACTATGTTATTACATCTGATTGAGCATTTGAACAGGGCTCATCGTTTGGGTTTGACATGCAAGGAGCTGCTCGACCGTCGAAGCTGCGTACGAACCGCAAGTTCCCTCCTATCTCGCTTGGAGACTGTTTACATAAATCCAACTTGTTTTGCCTCCTGATACTGTTTTCAAGGTTTTCTTGGTGAAAACACACAGTGGTCATCTGCCTCAGAGTAGATAACCGGGAGGTAAATACCAGCTTGTGATAGAAGGAGACGTAACTCCATTGTTTTTGGCACGCCCTGACCTCAGACACTTGTCTGTATTTGACAAGATCACAGTGCGTCTGATAAATACTCATACTTGAAAACGGCGACGGCTCTTTATCATCTTCGCCGTCTGCTCTTATCTTACCTCCAACATGTCCCCTAATGCGTTTACTCTGGAAATCAAGAAGATTAACAGCATTAGGCTTCATAAATCCAGTCGTGGGCGTGATAAAAATGGAGGCTGGGGGATTGTAAACTGCAGCCGGTCTCTCCCTGCTGGGCTCCGGCATGGCAGCGCTGCTCTAATCTGGTTACACGTGGCGGGATTTCACACTGGGCGAAATGACATCAGCTCTGCAAGGAAACGTGGAAAACAAACCAAACAACATGCGCGGGCATACCAAAGCAATACGCCGTCATACTTTTACAAGCTATTTTTGGCATGTTTGCAGCTATTGTATTCTTACAGTGAAGCGCCAGTGCTTTTAATACCCCGCACACCTGTAAGACTTTTCAACCTCTGTAAACAACTGAAGACTTTTTAGGTCATTTTGTTGTTGTCATATGTGACGTAAATTAAATGAGCTCATCCCAGAAAAGGCCCATCAAGACCATTCCATGACATCACCTCCAGCTCCCCGCAACACATAAGCGCTAAAGAAAATGAATGAATGAATGAATGGATGGACTTTCCCAGATGAGCTTGTGTGTTTAGGATCATGAGCTGATCCTTTCTTTCGACCAACTTTAGCCTTTACACCACTTGGGTAAAGATTCGTCTTTGTTTCATTAGTTTAGAAAGCTTACTCCCAGAGTTGTTGACGCAAATTTCAGTCTGGCTTTCTTGTTCTTATTGCTAATTAATTAATGATTTGCCATCTTCTGCTTGAGGTTGCAAGAGTTTTTGTTCATGAAGTCTTATGCAAACAGTAAATTATAGATATCAGTCCAAAGTGGACTTGATCACTCCAAGCCGAGAACTTAATTTCGCTGTTACATGTGCTAGCCATGTCTTAGGTTAGCTTAGCAATTAGCATGGATTAGCCGTCTTTCCACATCATCCCTTTGTGAGGTTGATACTTCTAAGATATGTAGCTTATTCGTCGCCATGGTGATTACTGACTCAGGAACAAGTCCGCAACATGTTTATCCACATTAATAACAAGCTAAACTTGTTACTAGCTAGCTGGTTGTGACGTAAGCTCGACCACTTGCGTCTCGTGAGTAGGTACCAGTAAGTAGAAAACCTTAACGCGCGTGCGTCAAGCCAGGGAACCTTTTTGGGAAAGTCTCCACAGTTCGGAAAAATGTGTGATTTTCAAAGATGAACCACTAATTTCGAGCTAATTTCAGTTGTGCGTTTCAAATGTACTTGCGTAAAGGCTTCCAGTTTGTGAGTGAACGGCCACAAAATATTACAATATCCGATAATGTTTGCATGGACATGGCCATTGACTGGTTACCTGGATGATTACATTACACTGACTGTGTTATGAAGCCTCATATGTTGTTCTCGCTTAAACACATTGGCTGTAAAAACGGTTCCACCCCAGCAAATAGAGGGCACCCGGGGATGAATGGCGACTGCTCTCCTGGTCCCGCCGACAATGCTGACTCCTACAATGCCTTTAGCTGGCATACAGATTTCAGTAATTAGGCTGTGACGACTGCTGGCAGGGAGCCAGCGTCAGATACACACATGCGCACACATGAACACGCATTCTCCCTTTCCTCCTATCAACCCCCCCTTCACCACCACCACCACCTCCCGACCCCTCCCCTATTCTCCCGTTTTGTGTTTTTTATAGGTCTGAGTCAGGGTGCCGGGGCTGCTCGGGTCTGTTTACCAGTGGGTACTTCTGGGTTTTAATGGGGGCAGGGCGATTATAATAGTGGGGGTGAAAACAAACAGAGGACAGAGCAAAATGGGATTTGGCCGCAGTCACATGAGAGCTATTTATTCATTATTGCTCCGATGGGAACCTTGCTTCGTTTTGCTTTAGGATGTTTCGAGTTTTGTGGAAGAGCAGAAAACAAATATACGTATTAGCGAGCGTTTAAACTGCTGAATCATGAGTGGGAAATTTACATGCGTTCTTCTTGACTCGTGAAATGGCAACTGCGAAGAACTGTGTAGTTTGTGCTTGTTATTTCAATGTTCTAAAAACACACCAGCGTGCAAAGTTAAATAGAACGGCTCCCTCTCTTACTCAAACAACTGCACCTCGATGAACTCCGGCTGAACCGCCCCTCACTGCTGAGGTTTTATGAGGCACGTATCATGGTCGGTCACCCCAAACCAGGTCTGGTTGGCAGAGTGGCGTCAAGTGGTTAGCAACACGAGACAAGCTATCCTGATACCATCTTCAACTCTTCAACTTCTATACCGCCAAAGTGTGCAATCAGTCTTGCTCCATCTCTTGACTTGATGTTTCGTTATTTCGCTTGTCCTTTCTGACTCATGGCGGCATGCATGCGCAAATTATATACAGAGGACAGTATTTGTGTGTTGTACACTATAAAAACAAAAAACAAAAATGTAAAAAAAAAAAATGGATCAAAAATAGATCGATCCACTTTATGGGTCAATTTGACCCAACTTTCTGGGTAGCTTCAAACAAAATGGCCCAATTTTTCACCCAAAGTTGGATTACATGAACACAAGTGGGGGATCTGGCCCAACCTTATGGGTTGTTTTATACAAAATAACCCCTTTTATTTATTTATTTTTATTTATTTATTTTATTTTTATGGGTACAAAAATCAAACGAAAAAAAAAAAAAAACAGAAAGTTGGGTGAGATCCTCTACTTTGGTCAATTTGACCCAACTTTTTTTTTTTCACCCATAAAAAATAATAAATAAATAAATAATACAAATAAAAAGGGGTCATTTTGTATAAAACACCCCATAAGGTTGGGTCAGATCTCCCACTTGGGTTAATGTAATCCAACTTTTGGGTCAAAAATGTAGCAATTTTTCTTAAAAATTGAGTTATATCCTCTACTTGGGTCAATTTGACCCAACTTTCTGAGTTGTTGTGCCAAAAGATAAAACGAAAAAAGAAAAAAGAAATTATGTATAAAAGCCCAGAAAGTTTTTTGTTTTTTTTCAAAATAGAAAAAAATATCCAATTTTTGTTTACCCAGAATGCCATGTTTAAACTAATGAGCTCACATATAACATATTATTGTCAAGAAATGTTTAACACATTCACTGCCAGCCCAGCAAAAATGCATCATTTGACGTCTTTTTCCGTCAATGGCAGTGAATGAGTTAAGGTGGACTTCCCCCTTTCACGGTTTAGTATGCACATCATGGTGTTTATCTGGATTTGACTCCTGGAGCAAGTTCAGCCATTTTGTGTGAGTTTCAGCACAAATCACGAGGTTGAGTCTAAATAGCTTGACAAGAAATCAAGTTAAAATTCTAACTTTTATTATTCCAGTAGCAGTAGTAATCAAATGCAGTGTAGTGACTAAATAACCATTTTTGCTAATTGTGGAAATTAGCTTGAATTACATTATCTGCCGCTTGTATTCACGTCTCACAACAGATCGTTTCATTCACTCGGTGGCGCAAGTTCAACTTTGTGTGTTTACCGTCGCTTCTTTAAAATCTGTGAAAGCTGCAGCAGCAGCCGGCCAACTTAAGAAGAACCGTCTTTAGCTCTCTTTATGTCCGATTTTGTCCTGTCAACAACATCTCCCGCATGGTTCTCACACCCGTGGAAGCTCACGCTTTTAATCACAAAATGAGGTTGGCGTCCGTTACAAAGCGCTCGGCAATTCTCTTAAGTGTTGGCACGGCCATGTTTTGCTTGCGTTGGTCCAAAAAGACAAGGGCGCTTGTGTTTTGTTTGATTGACGAGCTTACGGGGAAAAAAAAAGGGAAAAAAAACAAAGTGTGCTAACATGTTTAGTGCTGTTCGCCCACTGTGACCAGCTCAACAAGCTTTGGTACATGTACAATGTATGGTCTAAAAAGCCCCCGATTTGTTTGCATGTTACACATGGTTGATTCCACCACAGTAGTAAGCCTGTTTATTGGGAATGCATGTCTGTTTGGCCAAAGTGTTGACGCCCGAGGGATAAACTTCTCAGAATTATCAATAAAGGGTTAATGATTTGACCTTTCGGGGACTCTGTGGCTAAATCGCGCTTGGAAAACCCCCCGCGGAGGGTTGCGCTTCATCTGCCAGGCTTCCACTTCCCCCATTAACTTTCATTCAACCTCCAGCTATCCATGGACGCGCCCCTTGCACACGTCTCTCCTCTTGTCATGTGTGGCGATTCAAATAGCTCCATACTGGCTGGTCCAGTAAGTGACCTCAATCTGTCGATGCCCGCAGGCTTGCGTCAATGTGCCACCCATGAAGTGGTTCAAGTTTGTAAGCTGCGCAGGAGATTTGATCAAAAAGAACTGTATGTTGTGGATACCGTCCATCTTTGACTCATCCTGAAAATAATAATAATAATAATAATCAAGAAGTCGAACCTGACATATTGATCGTCTATAATTGCATCTAGAGGTTGAAGTGTAAAGTTGTGGACTGTTTGTGGAGGCTCGAGCTCACCTGTGTCACTGGAATGGAGAAGTGGAAGAAAATGAGCAAAAAACTTGTTATAGACTTTTACTTGAAATGAGAAAAGGCTACAACAGGGCCGTCCAAACTTTTTCATTTGAGGGCCACGTACAGAAAATCAGAAGGACGCAAGGGCCACATAATATTATGAAGAGAATTGTGTTTCGTCCTAAAAATTGTACAAATAATTTATTTGCACTTTTGCATATTTAGAAAAATTCTACAGTATATACAGCATTTTATTTGTAATATGGCGGTAGGGTTATTGTAGTTTTGGAATTTGGAATTTTAGTTCTTGAATAAATGCTTAGTTTTAGTAAGTTTCAGTATTAGTCTTTTTTTTCTTTCTTAAATGTGTATTACTTGTGCGCAATATTTAAAAACCACAGTGGGAGCGTTGACACCTTTTGGTGCTTTTCTAATGGCTGCTGCTAGATGACGTCACTTCTGTGTGACATACTTTCAAACGTCATTATTCCGGTTGACATCAAAATAAATCTACTAAAAATAAATAAATAAATAAAATAAATAAATCTACTAAAAATCACACCAAAGACTAAAACGAAGTACATTTTTGCTCTAAGTATTGAATTTTAGTTATTTCGTTAGTTTTAGTTAACTAAAATAAAATTTAATAGCACCTGTGTTTTTCGACAAATTAAGAAGGGAGTTCTTACTTTGACCATCACCAAACATTTTTATTTTTATTTTATTTGAACTGAGTCAAATGCCATTTTTAGCATATGTCGCGGGCCACTTAAAAATGGACGGCGGGCCGTAAATGGCCCCCGGGCCGTAGTTTGGACACCACTGGGCTACAACATCGTGTCAGCAACGTTGCCAACTTAACAGAATTTCACTACATTTGCTTGACTTTTCCAACTCACATGTATAGTGAATAATAATACATGCACATTGTAGATATTTTTTGAATGGTAACTGAATATTGATAGAATGTAAGAAAATGGATGGATGATTATCGAGTATTGTTATTGCAATTTTTTTTAACTGCTGATAATTGTGTTTAAAATATGTGTTTCCTAATTGTAACTATATATACAAGATTTCCGAACAAGACGATTTAAATGCTTTATTTTTAAGTACGTATATTAAATCAACATGGCACAAACTTGAGGTCAGCAAGTTGTCAACCAGTCCAGTTTCTCGAGTAATTTCCCACCATTAAGACAGTATTGATGCATACTTGTTAGGTACTTGAACAACAAAAAAATACAGTTGTGTATAGTATACCACAATATATACTATAGTATGCTATAGTATACTGTATAGTACGATATCACTACTGCAGCCAGAAAGAAACGTATGATGTCAAATTCTCCTTCCAGTGGCGGTATGGAAAACATTTGGTCAAAAACCATTAGTCGGTGAAAACCGAATTTGTGCTTTTGTGCCATTTTCTTACCTTTTCTAACACGAAATGTTGCATGTCATACCACTGGACCCTTTTGATCATATGTTGAAAATTGGCTTTTGGGTCAAACCTGAGAGGACAAACAGATGTTGCACGTGTTTAGTGACATCACCAACTCTCGACTTTCCATGCATATTTCAGTTATCACATGTTTTGCTTTTGACATCTACGTACATTATTTGTGAAACTTGAACATGGAAAATAGCTTCTAGCTAAATCTATTAAATATTTGCACGCATTAATGTGTGTATCCATATTTAATTATTAATTCTGCTATGGGTTGTTTGTCGTGACTCCCATTAGTAATGTTTGTTGTTTATGATGATTATCTTCTGGGGCAATGTTTAATTATCGTTATGTGTGGTGAAAAATACAAACAGTTAACATTCAAACATTAGCAGGTGTTGACTACTGACCTAACATCCATTGAGCTCTGCCCAAAGCCTTTCTTCGCCACCCCTCTTCTTTCTGAATCATTTCCTTATGAGAATGACAATAAAAGCAAATGCTTCAGCCTCTCTCTCTCTTTCGCCGTTATCCTCTCGTGCATCCGAGTTAATCTAAACAAGCTGCTGTCTTCCCGGCCAGGAAACCAGCAGAGGCTCCGGTCTGTGGTAATCACGCCACCAGGATAATTGCACTCTGTAAAATACTAACTCAATGTTTATGTCCCAGCCCGGAAGGAAGTCATTAATGCCGTCTTAATTAAAGGTAATAAAGTTTTTTTTTTGTCGTTTGTTGTTGTTGCCTTTTGGGATGAGGCAACCTTAAGTTGATCTCTGACAGGTCAATGAAGAAACTCTATCGCTCACGAGAGTTGTTTTCAGAGCTACACGCACACACGATTCACCTCGATGTATTGCTTTTAGTGTTGTTCCGATACCGATACTGGTATCGGCAGAGGTGCCGATACTGCATTAAAACAGTGGTATCGGTATCGGTGACTACTAGGGCCGGGTATTGCCGCCAACCTCACGATACGATACGTATCACGATACAGGGGCCACGATACGATACGTATTGCGATACATATGTATCCCACATAAGACACATTTTATTTTGTTTTTTTTAAACAAAATATAGGAAAATTGGCACACTGAGACACGTGCCATGTTAAGTTTATAAGTAAATAAATGTTGATATTCTTCCTCTGCTTTAATTTTTCTTAGTAAGACACAGTGTCCAATCACTGGTGAGCTGTTTTTGCATTAATTGAAGGCAATTAACTTCAAAGACGCTGCTGGTTTTTATTTTTAGGTACAATGCAAGCTGCAAAGGCAAACATTAACGACCTATTTAAAGTTAGCAAGCAATATCGATTCTGACGCATGAGTATCGATACGTGTATTGTGAATGAGGCCCGCAACGATATATTGACGTATCGATTTTTTGAGCACACCCCTAGTGACTACTCACAAGTAACATGCCGATACCGTTAATTCCAATGCTAATATAGGATTTTGGATGCAGCATCTTGTGTCTTGCTGGTGCACGACATTCACTGGTATGTGACATGTTCACTGCATGCCGAGCTAACTTATCCTATTGGCCCTTCAATGCTCTGAACCAATAGCAGGACAGCTTTTTCATGTTGAGGGAAAAAAACCTGAGTATCGGTATGGTATCGGTATCGGCCGATACTGCAAAGCTGGGTATCGGTATCGGGAGCCAAAAAACGGTATCGGAACAACACTAATTGATTTGTGCGTTCTCGTCTTGCGTAATCATTTCGGTGCACTGCACTTCTCCGTGCCGTTCTTTCATTTTCAGATCATCAACAAACAACACAGCAGACGCCAAACAATGAGTCGGTAACTGTAACTCCTTTCTCCCCCCCCACCAAACAAAAAAAAGGAATTAGCGAACAAAAATATTGGGACAACTGATTAAACCAGACAAGCGTTTTCAAATGAGTTGCTTTAAGCGCCGTGGCAGGAAAAACAAGCTGGCAGGGTTACGCCAACAGTCACACAAGCGAGCGGAGCTCCGGTGGCTCGCAAAGAATAACACCGGGTCAGAGAGTGAGAAGGAGTGCATGCTGATATGAGTAATGGCAAACAGCTGCTCCGCTTGTCAGCTAAAAATACGCGCGCGCGCGCGCCAGCACGCACGTGTGTAACAGGTGTGTGCATGTGTCAGTGGTGAACGACGCTGTGCCGCAAGTTCGGGTTATTAGATGAAAACCTAGATTCCATTAAAGAGCCATTAAAAAGGCCTCCGCCTTAATGGCTGCGGTCCAAGAAAGTGCGTTCAATGTGTGAACATAAGCTACAAATAAAAAAAATTGAAGATGAACCTAGCGTATAGCTGAGAAACTAGACTAAGTGCAATTCCTGGAGAAATTGTGTGGGAATGCTGAAAGCTGAATGCCAAGATTTGAATGCATGTGGAATGCTTATGAAGTAAATTGAGAGAGAGCATTAGTGGCTAAGTAGCTGTTAGCAAGTGCACAGCGCTATTTACAACCGCCACATGCAAGTGATTCTTGCAGCAGTAAATGTATGTTTTTATCACTATTGTTTTCATCTACAAAGTAAATATACATATTTAGATGCATGCAGATTGTGGAAATCTTGAGATTTCGGATTGCTCTTGGAAACATCCTCGGTCCCCGGTAAGAGGATCTGGTGAGTGTGAGGCTGGACCTCGGCAGCAAAAACAATCATCTGGTTTCTACTGGGAGTTAGGAGCAGGCCCCCTGCCAACCATAACAAGCCTCTCATCAGGCGAGAGAGAGAGGGCGAGCGAGAGCAGCGAAGGGGGAGGGAGGGCGGGGGGGGGTCAATGTGTTTATTTCTTGCGCGTTGCGTAGGTGGCTGCGCGCATTCTCAACAACGTCTCGGTCATGGAAGCGAAACGTCGCAGGGACCACAACTCTGCCTCGTGACCTTTTGTGCTGTCACGCGCGCAAACGCAAGCGCAAACTGTCAAACAATAAAAGCAGCGACAGGAGGTACTGTTCACTTGCTACCACAACTTCCCCCCCCCCCCCCCCCCCCCCCCCCATCGCACGCAGCACTCACACAACATCACAGCCTAGCGATAGCAAACTATTTAGCACCTTCTTTTTTCGGCGCGTCGAACTGCGCCATCACAATGACGCGCTTATGATGTCACTGAATGGCGAGTTCAACAAATCACTTACTAAATCGGTTTTTCACTGAAGCATGTCTTAGTGTATACAGCGGCACTATGAAAGTCAAATGCCTGATATTTCGCTATTCGTAACTCGGAAACAAGTAAGCAAAAGTGTGTTTCTGTAAAAGGTGTTAATTTGTGGAATCATTTGGGAATTGACTTGAAAAGATGTGACTCACTTGTTGAGTTTAAAAAATTGTTTAAAAAGCAAAGTTCAACAAAATTACGTACCGTATTTTTCGGATTATACGTTGCTCCGGATTATAAATCGAACCAGCCCAAAAAAAATGCATAATTAAGAAGGAAAAAACATATATAAGTCGCACTGGAGTACAAGTCGCATTTTTGGTAAAATCCACACACTTTAGTTCTTGGCTTTTAAATGAAGAGGATCAGTTAAAAGCAAGAGGATGATCATTTCCTCATAAGTGTTGGCTCACTCATGCACAATTTGTCCCGCCACTTCTGGCTATGAACCTTATCTTGATCAATTTTGAAAATGTGAGAAAGACCCCACACATGACAAGGGGAAGAAAATCATCAAGTGTGTCTTTGTTGCTCTTATAGTCCGAGAAGGGCCGGCAAAACCCAACCAATTTTTGCCCAGCCCCCAAGCTGGAGGGGCCCCCGAGGGACGGCTGACGTTGGCTCATATCAATGCTATATAACATTGCTTTAGACACTGCAACGGCATTGTGTCAGAATTTCACTCATCGGGCCCCTTTGCTGGCTGGGGCTCGTATGGGGCCCAGAGAGATGGCTAATACTGATCCATGTCAACTGGAAACCCCTGAACATGTTGCAATGATACGTCGGAATTCTGGATTCCCCCAAACGGGGCCCCTACCAACATGGCAAATGTTCATATTTGTCTCGATTATCTGTTGAGTGTACCCCACCATAGAGGTTCCACTGTACCAGGGGTCTGCAACCTGCGGCTCCGGAACCACATGTGGCTCTTTAGTTCTGTGGCTCCATGTGGATCTAAAAAAAGAGCTTTTTTTTTAGATTTTAACTGTACTCACTTTTGTTGCCAGGTGCTTCGCAATCAATGGCTGTATTTTGAGCTTCTTTTTTTTTTTTTTTAACATATTTATATTTATTTTTAAATAAAAATATTCTTTAAATGATTTTTTTAAACATATTTATATTTATTTTTAGATAAAATATTCTTTAAATGAATTAATGATTCAGATACATTTGTAAGTTTTCAGGAAAAAAAAAAGAGACGGAATGTAGAATAAGTTATAATTATTACCTAATACTATAACCTTATTACTTAAAAATGTTCAAAACGTGACCATAAAATGTCCAAAAAAAGGAAGAGTAAAAGTAGAAAAATACCATTAAATGTCCATGAAATTGCCCAAACCATCAGAAAATTTATTTTAGCAAAGCAAAAAAGAAAACGTTTCAAAAATAACTCAAATGTCCAAAAATAAAAGAAAACGTGAAAATCACCATAAAATGTCCACAAAATTGACAAAACAAAAGTCAGAAAATTGATTTAAGAAAATGCAGGAAAGAAAACTCTTCAAAAGTATCTTTCAAATGTCAAAAGAAGAAATGCGAAAAAAAAATCCATAAAATGTCCACAAAATCCTCCCAAACAAACAAAAGAAAAGTTTAGAAAAATTATTTACGAAAAGGCAGGAAAGAAAATGGTCAAAAAGTGACCATAAAATGCCCCAAAACAAGAAGAAATCCCGAAAAGTAACATAAATGTACACAAAATTCCCCCCAAAAAAGAAAAGAAAATTGAGGAAAAAAGGTAGTTAAAACTGTAAAAAAAAAAATAAAAATAGCCAGAAAATGTCCCAAAAAGGAAGAACGGAGGCAAAATCTTACTATATGTCGATATAATTGTCAAAAAATGTAAGAATTTTGACAGAAAGGCAGAAAAATTACACACAATTCCAAAAATGGAAGACAAAAGGTAGAAGAAAAATGAATCTCAAACTATTGGATGCTGCATATTTGTTTGCGATGGTATAGCTCTAATTAGCTCCTGGGTCCTCAATATATTATGCTAACACTAACACACTGTTTTGTTTGTAACATTATTCAAAAGTTTAGTGGCTCCATACAGATTTTGTTGTTGTTGTTATTTATTTGGCCTAAAATGTCTCTTTTGACAATAAAAGTAAAGGTTGCCGACCACTGAAAATATGAATAGCAATGAAAAGATGTGTGCTACATAAAGAAAAGCAGATGCAAGCAAGCAAACTTTTCTTTTTTCCTGGAGTCCTGTTGTGAATCGCCACCCTAAATATAGCCCGTGTGTGAGCTCGCGTGTGATTTGAGTCGAACGAAAGGGATTAGGGAGGCCGATCTTAAATGTTCTGTCTGCTCTCCCTTGAGGCCCACTGGTGAGGACAGAACCCTGCAGGAGACCGTCAACTCCGTCCACGAATCACCGCGTGTGCATAAGCGATGTATCGCACTTTGTCTGTCGTCCATCTTGGCAGATGTTCCCCTCACTGACTGCACTCTCAAGCAGATGTCTGTACATACATTTTGAGGCCGTTTAAAAAAAAAAAAAAAAAAAAAAAAAACCGCAAGACCGCTTTTTATTTGCGATTGGCTGACTCACATTGGAAACGGCTGTGAATCTCGCAACCGCAAACGCACACCTGTGACCACTCACGATCCGCCTACAGCGGCGTAACTTACGTGTCATTTAGTGATCAAGCACGGGTGAACATTCGCAGTCGTTTGGCACCGCGAACGCCGCAAGTGGCAGTGGTGATTTTGCGCAAGTACTTACAGGAGGCAGCTGCTTGAAAAGTAACCCCCCCCCCCAAAAAAAAAAAAATCAGTTAAGTCAACACAGCTTGTGCGAAATGCTCGTCCGTTAACAGCTGACTGGCTCGGAAACGTGCGCGGGGAAAACGTACATGAAACATGAAAAGTTTCTCTGAAGTCATCTTTGTCATTCTATTGTTGGCATCCAATTGTAATGTTAGCATCAATTGCCCCTAAATATTACAACAGATTTTTTTGAGTACAGAAGTTAATTTGCCTACATTTTGGCATTTTAAGTGACTACTGGAGGACCAAAAATGCCAAAACAAATATAAATAAATAAAAGTGAAAATAAAACCGGATATATAAAAATATATTTTAAAATAAATAAATAAATAAATAAATAAATAAATACAACAAATATAGATGGAAATAAAAGCAATTTACAAAAAATAAAACAAATGAAAAACGAGACTCAATAATTGAGACACACTTAGGACGTTTCATGACGCATTTCATGCTGACAGCGTCTGCAGCATGACCTAAATAAATATGAACAAAAAGTATTCTTTTGTTGATTGACATCTAATTCTATTTATATATTTATTCTTGTATTTATTTCCACATTTGTTTTATATTTATATTTATTTTTTGAATTTATTTTTCTATTTTTGTATTTATCTAAACATTGTGTGTATATATATATATATATATATATATATATATATATATATATATATATATATATATATAGTTTTTATTTCCATTTTAATTTTTTAATGATATTTTTTTTATATCCATTTTTAGTTTCACTTTTATTTACTGTTTATTTAATTTTGGTATTTTTAGTCCTCCATATTACACCCGTCGCATTTCTGCAGATATTCAATTATCTTTTTATGGTACAACACTGAAGAAATGACACTTGAACACAATAAAAAGTAATCATTGTTCATCTTACATAATAGTATAAATTTCTTTTCCCCTCAAAATAGCTCAAAATACAGCCATTAATTGCGAAACACCTGGCAACAAAAGTGAGTACACCCCTTAGTGAAAATCTCAAAATTGAGTGTCATGTGACTCATTATTGATCCAAGGTCTCAAGTGTGAATAGGGAGCAGGTTATTATTATTAGCATTATTATTATCATCATTATTGTCATTATTATTATTAAAAATATTATTATTACAGTTGGGGGGGGGGGGGGGGGGGGGGTTGAACGTTTCGCTGAACGAATCAATTAACTGATTTTAGTGATTCATTTCACCTCAAAGAACTGTAATGCCCATCACTAACCGGAAGCATGTCCTGCGGTCTGATGAGACCAAGATCAACTTATTTAGTTCAGATTGTGAAGTGAAAACAAAAACAGCACATGCATAATTTTGACATCAGTTCACCTGAAGGCGATCTCCTTGTGCAGATGTAAAAAAAAAAAAGCTGTCAAACAGAATGTGGTGAAACTTTGTGGTTGTCTGAAAGATCTTTGTGGCCATAATACGTGCTTACTTGCAAGCACCTTCTTAACTTCAACCGGCAAACATACAAACAACAATTAGCATCCAGGTCCAACGATGAACATGATGATGATGACATGATCACGATCAAGTGTCACGGCCGCACCGATCCGCTGGCCTCACTTCTAAGACAGTCTTGATGTTGAAGATCACTTGCTTGTAATGGCTCGTTGCCCTCTGGATCTTTGCAGATTGGGAGCGACCGCCATTCCCTAATCAGCACCATTTGTCTCAGTTCTACCGAATGATCGTGTACACTCGTATGTTTATTACGCTACAGGAACAGTATAACTTCGCCACATCTGCACAGTATCAAATGCGTATAAATACAAGGAAAGGGATTATTTTTGTCACAATAGTATGCAATGTTTTGGTCAATTATTAAAAACAGGGATTTGAAAT
The DNA here is from genome assembly GCF_051991245.1 of Festucalex cinctus. NCBI lineage: Eukaryota > Metazoa > Chordata > Actinopteri > Syngnathiformes > Syngnathidae > Festucalex > Festucalex cinctus. The sequence continues at coordinate 4,559,259 of NC_135422.1, forward strand.
AAGTACAAGGAAACTATGAGTGGATCAGCACTATCGCAGAACTCACAGGAATCATAAATCAAGGGAAGATTTCAGTGCAGTGCGGTGCAGTTAAACATTTATCTAGTTTGGATCATGGAATTTGGAATTATGTAGACCTTTCCTTACGACACATGTTGTCTGTTTCTGCTTATATGTCATGTTACATGATTTTCTTACTTAAATGAAGCCCAGTCATAGATTAAACCAATATTTTGCCAAATAGTTGTGCAATGTTGACACCAGGAATTATTGCAAGAGTGACACGTGTGCAGGAAAAGTCACATTATTTTATTTGTGCAAATTAATAGTGCACCAAATTGCATGTTATTTCTCATAGCAAGTAATAAAAAGTATCATGGGGAAATGAAGATACAATACACACACCCAAAAAAAGTTACAAATGAGCTGATATGGCCTCTGACAAATCAATAAATAGACATTTACACAACTAGATTCTATTCCACCGCTCGGACAGTTGTTACGAACACACCCAGCCGTCCTTTTCGTCTTTTCTTGCGCCTCGGCAGCGTTTGCAGGCATCTGCCGAGGCTGTTGTGATTTTGAAGCGGGTGATTGGCAGCCGTGACCCCAGCTGACCTCCAGCGCGGCTGTCGCTGATGTCAGCATCTCGCAGTAGATTGAAGCGTGCAATTTTTAAACAAGGTCCTCTTCTGGGGCCCCACGGCGGGGGGGGGGGGGGGGGTTGGGGGGGGCTTCATCCACTTTACTTTTTAAAGAAACCGTATGCCTAAATGAACTAGTGCCACTCAAGGTCTTACAAGGTATTCACTTCTGCTTTATTGTTACTACACTCACTCAGTTTCACCAGATGTTCCGTTGTAGAATGTACTTACGCTGCATGTTTTTTTTGTTTTGTTTGTTTTTTTAATCTACAGTACATGACTGGACCACACCAAATCATCGCAGTATAACCAAAGTAATAATAATTAGCTTTTTTTTTTTTTTTTTTTTTACCATAAGGGTAAAATTTACTTTAACCTTATTAAATACTTTAATTTTCTCAAAAATCGACAGTGCGCCTTTTGTAATGCAGTGCGCCTTATGAATGGGTGGATGTCGTTTTTTTTTTTTTTTTTTTTTAGCTTGTTGTCGTTAATTCTAATTCCTTCCTATTATGTTGTCATTTTCATGTAATCGCTAACAGGTTGTTTTCTAACATGTTTTCGTCATACCGGAACGAGAACTACTTCCTGCTTCTGTGTCTAAGAATCATGGGAAATGTAGTCCTAGCATATTGTGCATGAGGTAAGCGACAGCTTACAATAGTGGAGCAAATAGTTGGATAATTGTGAGTGCTTTGCATAATTTTCGTCTGTTGAACTGTCAACCAAGATAGCATTTAGCATTAGCCAAAGTAATAATACAACTACTAGTCACCAGCTTGACTATCGATGTTCAAACTCCCCACCAAAAGCAAGTGAGACACGGGACACTGATATTTTGTGTCTGGTATGAACCTAGCATAATAGCGCTAAACCTAGCAAATAGTAAAATTAGAATAAGCTAACATACAATGCTTCACAAAGATGCTCATTGATATTGTAAGTAATACGCTGTGCCTAAGGGTCTAAATACACGAATAACGCTCTTACAGGGTCGACTTATTTATACAATACTTGATAGCATTTAGCATTAGCCAAAGTAGTAGTAGCGATGTTCAAACTCCTCCCCCCCTCCCCTCACCACCACGGTTGAAGCAAGCCTTGTGTTGTTGCAAACAAAAAAAGAAAGTGAGACACTATCCGATATTTTGTGTCTGGTATATGAACCTAGCATAATAGCGCTAAACCTAGCAAATAGTAAAATTAGAATAAACTATTTGACATACAATGCTTCACAAAGATGCTCATTGATATTGTAAGTAATACGCTGTGCCTAAGGGTCTAAATACACTAATAACGCTCTTACAGGGTCGACTTATTTATACAATACTTGATAGCATTTAGCATTAGCCAAAGTAGTAGTAGCGATGTTAAACCGCATTTTGTGCAGCGTCTATAGTCACTACTTGTTGCATAAGCAGAGATACTACAAGTGAAGACAGCGTATGCTCAGCGCTGTGTCTGGTCAGGATATCCTGCCATGCCCTCGTTTTTGTCTCAATGAACTCTCTATGGAGGAGGAAGAGACATTATGAAACCAAGTCATTATTTAGCATCTTATCACTCTGTCCGTCTTCCCTTCCAATTTTGGTCACACTTACCCACACTTATTAGTTGTTAGATTTATTTGCTTTTAACACCCTAAGGAATTATGTCTTATGTGAAAGTTGCCATGCTTTAATTCCAAAATGCCTGCATCTATATTTGTGTTTTTGCAGTGTGTGTGTGTGTGTGTGTGTGACACATGACATGTTGCGCTAAGCTCAGAGGTTCATTTTGACATCCTGCGCAGGAGATGAGCCGGATTGGCTGAAAGTAAACACGGAATACAACAAATCCTTACATTCAAATACTCACAGTGGCACGCTGCCTGCACCTGATCCAACTTTATTGGCCCTGCGTGCCCTCCTCTGTGGCTCAATGTCTTGTCTGTGGAGGTTTTGTGTGAACAGCTGGCTTGAAGACTGCGGGCTCCGCAGTCCAGTCATCTAATATCTTCTGGTGGGCCCCAAGGCCTCCAGTGGTGGGGAAACACCATCCATAAAGAGCCTCTTATCTGGACAGGGCCTCTTTACATTGCTAATAAAACACCACAGAGTCTCTTTTGACTGTATTTGAAAATCTCTTGGATAATAACTTTGGATCAAAAGCATGACCCAAGAAGGGGTTTGCCACCCTCGGCTTTTTAAGTATTTGCTTCGGCCGCATTTTCACTTCGCTGAATAAATTACGCATGATGAATCAGTTGATTTACAGACCGTCTCTCTTCGATTTCCTAGCAGGCAACATTAACCTTATGAGCATGATTATTTTTGATGTATGTGTACAGATGCGCAAATAAAATGAACCTCCTCATTCTTGGCAATTTAAATAGACGCAATCAGTCACAGAGGACGATCGTGTTAATGTTCCAGAAGATGTTGGTGAATCCCACACAGATTTTTTTTTTTTAATCTAACAGTGAAACTACTGTCTGTGATGCCTTACAAAATTGCTGAGAATCTCATCATGAGATACCCGTTTGATTTTGATCTAACACTCCTTGCTCGGTGCACATGTATAATGTCAACAGGCAGCAATGGTGCTTAACTCTTTGACTGCCAAAAATGTTAAATAACGCTAAGTAAATTCACGATGTATGCCGCCATAAACGTTAAATGACGTCAACTACGTTTTTTTATTTTTTATTTTTTTTCCTCAGTGCAACATCTAAGTGCAGAGCTACCCGGTCAATGGGTTGTGGAATCAAAAAGACTCTTAACTATGGCCAGCAGATGGAAGCAATGTATTTCTTTTCGTGAATGATCAGAAGCATTTGTCATATCAAAGTTATTTATTTATTTTTATTCATTTATTTTGTTTGTAATAACGCGTGGCAGTAAAAGAGTTAAAAAAAAAAAAAAAAAAAAAACTACATCATTGTGGCTTGTGATTCAGTCACTTTTACTTGTTTCATTATCATCATTCTTCCGAACCCGGAATAGACAAAACTACAGAAGAGGATTAGGGCTAGTGAATAGAGAAAAAAAATAGGTTGACAGGATTCTGACTTTATTCTCAGAATTCTGACTTTAAAGTGAGAATTCTCACTTTAATCTCAGAAATCCGACTTTAAATTTTGGGTTGGGTCCTTCTGATGTTGTCGATTGCTGTACAGTTGCTGTGGTTCTATATTTATCAACCTTAGCCTATTTTGTCATATAGGCCTTTTTTCTGTCATAGTATTGAGCATGGCCTGAGCTGGAGTTGCTCAGTTTGTTATGTTTAGTCTTCTTTTGGGTCCAAATTCCGCACCTCACATGATACTGACAAATATCCATCCATCCATCCATCCATTTTCTTGACCGCTTACTCCTCACAAGGGTCGCGGGGGGTGCTGGAGCCTATCTCAGCTAGCTTTTGGGCAGTAGGCGGTACACCCTGAACTGGTTGCCAGCCAATCGCAGGGCACACAGAGACAAACAACCATCCATGCACACTCACACCTAGGGACAATTCGGAGCGCCCAAATTAACCTGCCATGCATGTCCCTGGAATGTGGGAGGAGACCGGAGTACCCGGAGAAGACCCACACGGGCACAGGGAGAACATGCAAACTCCAACCAGGAACCTGGACTCAAACCCGAGTCCTCAGAACTGGGAGGCGGACGAGCTAACCACTCATTCACCGTGCCGCCTGACAAACAAATATATTAACAAAAAACACATTTTATAGAGAATAACTAAATATAGTTTTAATAAGAAAAACGGTGTGGAATATACATGACAAATGATGTGGATAAATGAACATTTAACATCACATTAATTATTTTAGTAACAACTCAAGTCAAGAGCAAACCCCACGTATGCTCTGTCAGACTCATAAGTTGGGGCAACATCCGCACAACATCCTGTCAAAAGTGCAGCCTTCAAAATAAAAGCACACCAGCATAATAATTTCATTTTTCATTTTGTTCATTTATTTCAGGCAATAATTAACTTTAACAATATATCAATTTTTCTAAACAATTTTTTCTAAACTTAGCCCCACCCCCAATATCATTAATATCAAAAACAAATTTAGCTACTTTCCTACAAACTTGCACTAACCAACAGCGGTTGTCATAATGCTTTTGAAAAACTGTGTGTTTACAAACAATATGTTAATTAACTAACATGACATCAACAGCTCATACCAGCAATGGTAATAAAAAAAACAAAAACAATACCAGCTTAGGTAAAAGACAAACTAGAAACAAAACAAGTCCACAAATGGCACATATCAATAATTCTAAGACACAAGCATACCAGCAGTGGCGATAGATAGTATGTAAAATAAGAAGGCAGCAAGTATACTCTATCACAATAAGTAAAAAAGATTGATTGATTGATAGCTTCACCACACTTTGTTTTGTGGCTTATTTAGCAGTCACATTTAGAATTGTTATTGAGTGTGAGTGTTAAATAAGGCACCATGTGGCCCAAGAATGTGTGATGAATCTTTTATCATACTGGTTGTGTGTTTTGAAATTGAGGGGATGTCCACGAACCAGGACAACATTTACACCCCGCAAAAAAAAATCACTTGAAACCGAATCATGAGAACTAGAGCATACGCTTTCAAATTCGTAATTCATTTTACACATGCTTTGGCACATGAAGTGACCAAAAAAAAACAAAAAAAAAACAACTGAGGAGCCACTTGGGAGCTTAATGAGCTCTCGAAAAAGAGCCAAAATTCCCATCGCTAATACTTGACCTTGTCATCTCCAACTTGTTTTTCTAGCCTCCAGGCCACTGCTGCCTTGTACACAATGCGTAGCTCTTCTCCAGTCCGCCTCCTTTCCCCTCCTGGCGTCTGTCCAGTGCCTCAAGCCATCGCAATAGTCACACGTGAGTCTGTCAACCGGACGGCTGTCAGACTCGGGCCAGTTTAATCGTTTTAGGTCCTGATGAGCTGTTTGTAAAAGCAACCCTGTCGAGGGGGCAAGAATAAATCCACCTAACAAAAATAAAGAACTTTTTTTTTTTTTTGCATCTCACAAATGACTAATACTTCACGAGCAGAAGTAGAAGTCCAGATCTGTCCCTGAAGGTACAGGATCTACACTAGACTACACCACAGTCCTCAAGACAGACACAAATGATGACAATCAAGCATTTTTCTGTTTGAGCTGTGATTTTTTTTTTTTTTCTTACAGATGCGTGGCGCTGCTAATGTGGAGTAAACATTTTTGACCGGCAAATTCATTCAAATGCATTTTTATACACGTTTGAACGCGTTTGTAAATACTGTACATTTAAACGTATTTAGAAAATATGTTTAAATAAACATATTTGTCGGCACGTTTGACCGTAATTAAATACATTCAAACATATTTGGACTTATATTTAAACGAACATACAGACATGATTAATATGTTAAACTTGGCATTTTTTTCCCCATAATGCCATGCGTTTTTGACTTGCACATACGCATACCCAGTGGTATCATGGGGACAAATGCCAAATGGAAATCATGCAGTGGAAGCATAATAAAAAAAAAAAAATTTAAAATCTGAAAAATTACCAATCAACAATGTTTACTTAGTTATTTTTAATGTAATAATAATAATAATAATAATAATAATAATAATAATAATAATAATAATTTAAGCCAATTGCTAAAAAAAGTTTTCATTTTTTTTGTGTTCTTACTTGCACATGAGCAAGTCAATACTGCGTGGCATTATGGGGAAAAATTTTTTTTTTCTTTTTTCTTTTTTTTTTTTAGCAATTGGCCTACGTGTATGTTTGAACATACTTAAAAATACATTTCTATCTGCAAGTATGTGTTAAATGTATTGGCAAGTAAGTTTAAATGTATTTAAATATGTTTAGAAGTATTTGTATATATGTACAATCGTATTTGGCAGTCCACATTGGCGTTCCATGCTTCCTTGTTTTCTAAAACTAAATGGTATTTTTTTTATTTGTGAAGTATGAACTTCTGTTGAACATAATTCAAATGAGATATAAACAATATTTTATTGACATCATACACCAGTATGAGCAGCCTATCACCTGCAGCCTGAGCACAATTAACGTAATCAGCAGATAATACTGAGAGTCATGGGGGGGTATTAAATGGCAGAGGTGGCAACCGCAATGTGACTCAGCACACACGCACTCACAGAAGAGCAATTAAATCTGATCGCAGTATAGTGAACAGTCTTACGGGCTGGCTCCGTGTCCTGACATGTACCCTGACCTGAACCAGCCCAAGGCAAGAATCAACACTTTAATAAGATGTTACTCTGACATGCCGCATGGGCTACCAACTGCTGCTGCAGGCTGTCATGTGAGCGAGGGGAAACAAAAAACACTCGAAAAGCCCCCATTTTCAAAGCTATCTACCTTTTAATGAAGTTCCAAACAGACACAACAACTCACGGAGGAGGAGGCGGTGACTGACGCGAAGCGCTTTTGAAATAAGTTCGTATTTTGGACTTGAGCTGCCTCTGCAGCAGCTCCAGCAGAATGCGCAACATAAAAGCAAGCCGCTTCACAGAGCTTGTTGAGCTTTCAACTTGCGGCATGTCCCCCCTGAGACCTCCACTCACTGTCAGAGCGCTCACAACAAAGCACGGCCCCCTCACGGCGGCCGCTGGAAACGTTAAGCGTGTGAGGGATAGTGACGCGAGCCTGCTGCATTAATGCAAGAGGCGATTTTTTTATTTTATTTTATTTTTTTCCCCCCGCTCAGAATGTTACTGTTTGTACTTGTTTGCTTTCGAAGTTGACAGGCGCATATTTTGGTTTTCTGCATGCAGACCTGTTCACTTGAAACCACGTCAAATATGACGAGTGTCTGACATGGTGCTCAGAAAAAAAACAATTAGTGTACTTTTAGGGATTCGATGGCTTGACACTTTGGTGGTAACCTAAAAAGTGTTGATTTTTTTTTGGTACGAATAAACACTTACCTCTTGAAAGAAACTCGTACAATACAAATGTTGTTGTTGGAGCTTTTTTTTTGGTCAGCCGAAAGTTTATCGATCCGAAATCCACCAATTCTCTCTTTTGGTTTGGGGGCATTAATGATTGTGCTTGATAAATTCTGCCTAGCAACAAATGGATGTGAAATGTGTGACTTTGAAACGCTCTGAAACTTACCAACTTACCATATAAACTACCAACTAAAAAAAAGTTAGCTCCCCAACTACCCCTATAATGACCAATATCAAAATACTAAAGGTGTCAGTCAATTAAAATTTTTAATCGTTATTAATCGCAAGATTTCAATCATTAACTGACGATTAATCGCACATTAATCGCATGTTTTATACTTCAATTTATATCTAAATTTTCAATAAAATGTACATTTTCCCCTAATTTAATTGTGGTCATTGATACAGTAATTTCATAACAATTGAATAAAAAAAAAAAATACAATTTAATATAAATATTGAACGTTAAAAAAGACGAAACAAGTGTGACTGATTTGTGTTGATCATTTTTCGTTCACTACAACATGGCATAATTGCATTTGTAAGATATACAACGCAGCATAATTGCATTTCTGAGACAATGGTGACAGATCAGTGCATTTTTCTTTTCATATTAAGAGCGGACTAATTTTTAACATGCAGTAACTTGTAAGAAAAGATGTGTACAGAAGAATCCATGCCGCAGTCTAAAAATATATAATCTACATCGTCATATGCGAACAACAAACTTCAAGATGAAAGATTTTACTCTAGAGGAGATTTTATGGCTGTGGTCAAAATGAATGTGAGTGATCCACTGAAAGTTTTGTGACATTATGCCAAAGATGCACATCCTAGATTAGAAATTGTCTGCATATATATCCATAGATCAGTGAAATCATGGACTTTTTCAAGATCTTTCAATAAAGCAAATTAGATCAAGATGACTGTAAGTGCACCTAACCGGACTGTATTTTATGTTGATTTGCTCCAATTTGTCTTTTCCTTTCATGTTGTCCTTGGCTTGGGTGCAAACAGGTCTTCAAAGGGAGCGTTTGACCCGTGTTCTATCTCCCTCCGTCCAACACAGCCACCCACACGCACAAACACACACTGTACCCTTAGCCAGCACAATTTGGCTTGCAGACGTTCTCATCAAAGACATCGTTTGGCTTTCTTGAGCTCATCTGACCACCACGACTGGAACCCAGATTCTTGACACAAGCAGCACGGCTGGTCACTTATGGTCCGCTTGTGACTCGGGACATCTCCAGTGAGGTGCAAAAGTGGACAAATGTAAGAACAAATAGCACAATGTAGTCAATGTAAAAATGAATTTGCAATTGTGCTGTCCGCCAAACATATGCATTCTTGTAAACATCGTATGATTATACAGTACTGTACAAAGCAGAAAAGGCTATCGAAGCATTTAAGAACTATTGTCCAGCATCCACCAAGAGTTAGGGATGTAACGATAAGCGCAATATCGTGATATCGTGATATTAAAATTGCCACAATATCGTCGTCATCATGCTGACGATATTTAAATGCAACACATCTGTTAAAAATGTTAGGTTGATTTCCATTTGTGCAGTTCTAGCACCCTCTGGTGGCTAGTTTTTTAGTGCAATTTAATTTCATGAGGGATGTTTTGGCCCTTCTATGTTTAAAATCTACACATTTGTCAGATGAAGGTGAACATAATATGCCTGTGAAGCAAGTCAATATATGGAGGAACTCAATGTGTGCATGCATTAACAACATAACATATTAATAATAACATAATAATAAAACAATAATATGTAATATTGATGTTATGTACAAAAGGAAAATATTGTGTTTTTTTTGTATGAGCTCATTTTTTTTTTTACAATATTGTGACCTTTTTTTAAATATCGCCAACCTCCCCACAATATCGTGATAATTATATCGTGAGCTTCATATCGTGGGTAATATCGTATCGTGACATTTGGGTATCGTTACATCCCTACCAAAAGTCCCACAATATCATCACTATCCCGTGAAATACACGTATGTCCATGATTTACTTATTTACGTACAGTATTCATTTCATCCCGTAAACGTAAAAATGCAACAACAACAAAAAGAGAGCAAAAAAAAAAAAAAAAGTATAGCGATGATTCATCATCAAATGGAGATTTGCATATTAAATATGCAGAATTATTAAAGGTAAAAAATAAAAAAAATTTAAATGTGTGCATATGTATAAGTGAATTAAATGGATTCTGTTGGCTATCTTTGATTCAAAGGTCCTGTAGCCTCAAGTGTAAATAAATGTCTTCTAAATTGGTCGGCTCTTGCCAAATTTGAATGACTTAAAAAAAAAAATAAAAAAATTCTAATCTCAAACATGGCATGTTCGCTGATTCATCATACCACAGCCCACTGAAAAATGAATGCTATTTCGTCTTGCATCTTTCTTATGCCGACACATCCCTACATATTTGAACCATGAAAATATTGTATCCTATGGGATGCCAGAGAGGTGCTATATAGCCACCAGCTAGCTAGCTAGCTAGCTCATGAGCTAACAGGCTTCCAGGGCTCTTCTCTGCCAGTGTATGGACAGCAGCTCGTTCGTGCTGTTTGAGAATTTAAATAAAAACACTGGGCTGTTCTGGAGAGAAGATTCATTTTTGGAATGTAGTCATAGCGAGCTAGCTATGCCTACAACATTAACACGGCAGCTGACATGGTAAACGCGAGAAGCGTTGCCAATGGCAGCTAGCCAGCTAGCAAACGGCACACTTTAGTGCTATAAATGGGCTTCGTACCAATAACTAAGTAGCTTAAAATTGTGCGGGATAACTGCCTGAAACCCAGTTACGCAATTCTGTGTTGTCGTCACTCAGAATGAAAAGTGAAATGGGGAAAAATTGTTGCTTTAGCTCCGCAATTCACTACTGCATACTTCTCAGTCTTTAGTGTTTTTCACAGCACAGTGACGATCAGTTAATATAATATAGAACAAAATCCATATCTTTGTTTACAAACACTACAGGTCAAGTTAAATGTCATGCCGAAATTAGTTACACTAAACTAAAGAAGACTTGATCAAGTAGTTAGGAGCATCCCAATAAAGCACGGCACACCTGCAGCTGTGTCATTTCCTTCACACTCATCATGTTCCTGTCTCTTTTACTCATGTAGCCTTCCTCTCACCTCTTCTGTTCCTCCCATCTGTGCCTCATCTGGACAACATTAGCAGGGCAGCTGACATGGTAAACTCCACAAGTGTGCCAATGGAAAATTCGAGCCGCAATTTAAAGTCGCAGGACGAAGAAGGTCCGGCCTACAACAACAACAGTGGCACCTGGCTCCGGTTGAGCAGGCGAAGCACTCGTCCCGGAGGATATGGAGAGATATGAGACTTTGTCGGAAACAAAACGCACTGAGCGCTTACAGTGGGATTGGGGGGTCGACCTGTCACTTAGTTTGACGCATTAATCTGTTGACAAGCTCAGCTGCTCCCGCAGCTCCGACCTTCCCGCCGCTCACAGCAAATTGGCCGTCCTCTCCAGTCCGAAGTGCTTGACTCACATCTCGAGGCTTAGCTGTTACCTGAGGCAAGTCAGACCGAGACCTGCCTTCCAGCCTGCCCTTTTCTAAATTATAGCCTTCTACTGTCATGGGTGCCTGGGGCCATCTGTGTGTGGAAATGCATCGGCTAACTCATTGCTTTACTCAGAAACACACGCTGACTCACCACCACAGCCACCACACGCACAAATGCATCGAAAAGCGAGGAAGGGGCCCCCTTTCGCAGTGTTATCATTGAACATTGTGTTCTGGAGAAACAGATCCAGTAGCCTTGGTTCATCCCGCTCTAAAGATGTGTGGCTGTCATTTTGCCATGAATTGGCTTTAAGCAGGAACATTCTTGGCTCTCTTCTACTTGGCAATTTCCCATAGTGAAACAATGTCGTCCACTTTTACTTCAATCAATCAATGCATGCAGTTTGCAGCAAAGCTGAAGTTACATTGTGCAGAGCTGTTACGGAGCTTAAACGTAAAAGAAAACATTGTTTTCAACTATATTTGTGTTTCTGCAAGGAGTTTGCAGTTTGCAGTGTTGCCACAGTTACCGTAAAAAAAGTAACTTACCGGTAGTTACTCTTCTGATTACAGGTACTTGCTTTGAAAAGTAACTTAGTTACTTATCTGATTACTTGATTTTAAGCAACCAAGTTAGATTACAAGTTACTTGAATCGTTATATTTAGCAAATAACCGACAGCCCTGCTCTAACTCAGTCACCCCCTTGACTCCACCCTGTTTGACTGGATTTTGACTGATTTTGCAAGGCCCACAGTATATTGTGTTCTATTGCTGTAAAAACATGCAACCTACCAAAACAAAGATTAGTCTCTTCTTTCATCAGGAAAAAAAATGTATATTTATATCTGTTTCCGTTTTGCAGCAATTAGCATTAGAATATAGTTTCATCATTTTTCACAAATCTGTTTAAAACAGTGGGGAAAGGAGCTCTTTGCAACAAGATCCTGCTTGATCTTTTATACTCTGGTGCCACCTGCTGGCCGTTTTGGTAATAACTACCATTGCTTCAAACATTCTCTTCAGTTTAGAGGCTGCATCAAAGCCTTCTGTATGCTCCAGCTTTAAAAAAACGTATAAATACGTCTTTGGGAGCATGGGAGTATTTAAAATAGAACATATTTAGACGTTATTGGGAGCAATTCAGTTCACATGCATTCTGCTCTGCCATCCATGTTTGTTTGTTGTTGTTTTTTTAAACGTAATGTTATTGAAGCTTCATAACCAACACAGAGTGTGCAAACAAACCTTACCATTTTTGTTTTTAGCTGACACCAACTCAAAATCAGTGACTGAACTTCCATCTTGAAAACGTGAATCTCCACCTTCCTTCGTTGCCGTTTATGGACACATGAGTCACATGAGTGCGCTGAAACTGATGATGTCACTCCCCCTGCGAGAGAAACGAACGGACTCTGGCAATATTCTTAACTCATTTACTCCCAATAATGTTTAAATACGTTTTTTTTAAATGTTCTAGTGTCCCAAAGACATATTTATACGTTTTTTGTTGTTGTTTTTTTATGCTAGAGCATACAGAAGGCTTTGATGCAGCCTCTCAACTGCAAAGAACGGTTGCAGAAATGGTAGTTATTACACAAACGGCCAGCAGGTGGCAGCAGAGCAAAGGAGATCAACCAGGGCCGTGTAGAAAAAAAAGCTAAATTACTTACAATTTTAAATAGATTTGTGAAAACTGATGAAACTTAGCTCTCTTCTAATGCTAATTGCTGCAAAACGGAAACATATAGAAACATACATTTTTTTTCTGATGAAAGAAGAGACTTTAATCTTTCTTTTGATAGGTTCCATGCTTTTATGGCAATAGAACACAATATTCTGTGGGCCTTGCAAAATCAGTCAAAATCCAGTAAAACAGCCGGGAGCGAACGTCGACTGCTTCTGTGAAAATGGCTGGGAGTGAATGAGTTAAGATGGTAAAAACTGATCTTGGCTACATTTTTAATATGAGGATTAAAAGTAAGCTCAGAGTCAAAAATGACGCCCAAATTCTTCACACATTGCGAGGGTTTAAAATCTTGTAGTTGAGGTAGTTTAGTCACTGCCAATCTCACCCATGTTCAAATTACCAGAGTAAACACATGTAAAATATGCCTGTCAAATCAGTTATGGGAATTACAGCATTCAAGTGAAAACATATCCACCTGTAACATCCACAGCAACAACAACAACAACACATGAGGCAGTCTGCGCTTCTAGTAGGATTCCTTACTGTTTAACTCATTGCACCGTGTACTGATGACTGACAAGCGAAAATGAGCCAGAATGTTTATTCGGACTATTGATACTACAGTTTCTCCTCTCTCCACATGCTACTTAACAACCGAGCTACTCTCTTTTGTGCGCTAAAGTGCTTGTGCCATGTTCACATCTGCAGTTCGCTGATCTCTCGTCCAAACCGCAGCGCCGTGAGAGTTAGCCTGTTTCGTTTTACAGCTTTCACAAAAGGCCATATGAATCCATAAAAGCTTGAAAGTGACGGCGTTGCTACGTGATAAGGGACGGGGCCAGAGGGGAGAATTTAGAAGGGTAGTTTCTCAACTAGATAGATGTTATTTGTACAAAGTATTAATCTTCAGAGAAAGTAGAATCCCCAATTATGCCAACCATATTTTTAAACCACCAGTCTGTCCATCCATCCATCCATCCATCTGTTTTCTACTGCTAATCCTGTTCAGGGTCGCTGCTGAGCTGGAGGTGGGTTGCACCCTGGACTGGTGGCCAAGTCAATCACAAGGCACCCTTCAGCAGGCATGGAACCATATTTGGTAACTTCAAAAAAAAATAGCACCACTCGTTGATTTCACCACACCAATTAGTCGACTGCACCTTTTACAGTTTAAAAAAAAAAAAAAAAAAAAAAGTTTTGAGTATACAATACAATTCATGACAAATGAAACATCATCTGTTAAGATGTTTAGAATACGAAGGGGTATGTCATAGCATAGCATAATGTTATTGAATTTTAAGAATAAAGTTGTAATTATGAAAATGAAGTTTAAAAAAAATAGATGTTGAGAATGTCATAATTTAACGAGAATAAAGCTGTAGTATTGCAAGAAAAATGAGTCTCAAACTGTTAAATATAATTATTATCCTATATATATATATATATATATATATATATATATATATATATATATATATATATATATATATATATATATATATAATAATTATTATATTATTAATTATATAATTATATAATGATTAATATAGAATAGAATATAGCCCAATAAATAATAAAAAGGTTTCAATATTATCAGAATTAAGTAATAATAATAATAATAATATATATAATATATAATAATTATTATATTTCCGACACAACCAACAGTTTGAGACTCATTTTTTTGTAATATATATATATATTATTACTTAATTCTGATAATATTGCAACCTTTTTCCTTGATAAATGACTTTACACTTGCAATGTTGTCTTATTTCATAAAATGTTTTTCTTCCTCATAAAATTATAACTATTATTATAAAATAAGTAAGCTTTTTCAGATTTTAAGAGCCCAAGCTTAAAAAAATGAAAACATTTTATTTCATAAAATATTTTTCTTCCTCATAAAATTACAACTATTATTATAAAATAAGCAAGCTTTTTCAGTTTTTAAGAGCCCAAGCTTAAAAAAAAAAAAAAAATGTAAAAACAGCATCTCCAAATTTAATGGCTTAAGATGAAGAAATGCATGAGAGATTGTTGAGAGGAAGAAATAAGGCAAAGAAAGATGTCAAACACAAAAGGTTTGAGCGTGCCGTCACTTCTCCTTGAGCTTTACTTTGTTTGATGTAGCGAGCAGTGCCCACATGTCCAGCCGCTCTCTGCCAGGAAATTACAACTGCGTCCCCCTGGAGCCCCTCTGACTGCCGGGAGAAACTCTCTCTCTCTCCCTCCGTTTGATGTTCTAAAGAAGGCTCTTCGATGCAAGTTGGCCTTTCATCCACTCGTTTTTCTCTTTTTGTCTGTGATTCATCCAAATGCTGGCAAAAGTCAGCAAGATTTGCGAATTTCCCTTGCGGGCGACTTATCTATCGTTCGCGCTATCAATCAATTTCACAGGGCAAAGGTTAGAATAAGACGCTCTGAAATAAAGCAACTTGTGAGACAAAGAGCGTAATGTCGAGTTTAATCTCATCATTCGTCAGTCAACTCGGAGCCCGTGAACATATTTAACTCATTGACTGCCATCGACGGAAAAAGACGTCAAATAATGCATTTTTGCTGGGCTGGCAGTGAATGTGTTAAACACAATGTGCCAATATATTTTGTGATTATAATGCAGCATCCTTTTTTCCTTTTTTCTTTTTTTAAGGCAAATTTTGCTTAAAAATCAGTCAATTTTGGTTACATCTCATCTTAACTCATTGACTGCCATTGACGGAAAAAGACGTCTAATAATGCATTTTTGCTGGGCTGGCAGTGAATGTGTTAAGGTCAAAATTGAACATTAAATGCAACCAAAATGGCAGTTTTTACATTATGGACAGGAGCGTGCATGATAATAAGCTAGCGTAGGCCGAGTTCTGCTTTGCTGTAATGGAATGTGGGAATGTTGTACTTGTAGATGAAGAGGGAAATGATTCATTGTTGTGTCACTGTAGGTTTCTGTTGTTCTCAGGCCAACATAAGAGGATCAAGAGCTGTTAAAGAGGAGTTAGCCTTTTTTTTTTTATTTGTGGTGGTATCCATAAATAGATTTACAGTCAAATAGATTCCTATTCCAGATGACTAGTATGTATCTACCACGTGTCCCCCCCCCACCCACCCCCACCCCACCCATTCTCCCTCTCCAGTTGTGATGTGAATCTCACAAACTAGATTTTTAAAGCCATTTTTGGCAGTCAAACATTACAATTCTGCCTATAATAAATTTGATATTTTCATTATTTTTCCTGTACAATGAGTACCTTTTAAAAACACATTTCGCAACTTGCTGTCGACTGAAAATGACATCACAAGGGCTCAGGTAACCAATCGCAGCTCAGCTCGTGAATGTCACACCAAGCCTAGAAAACAGGTGAGTTGCGATTGGTTACCTGAGCCCTTGTGATGTCATTTTCAGTCGACAGCAAGTTGCGAAATGTGTTTTTAAAGGTACTAATTGTACGTGAAAAATAAATTAATTATAGACAAAATATTAACTTTTTATTTCTATAATGGGCTAAATAAGTGAAGTCAGCTTCATCACAGGAATGTGATGATTGCGTTTCTGATTTGAGTTGAGGCCTAAGTGTGAAAAAAAAAGAAAAAAGAAAGCAAGTTCAAACTGTGAAGTAATCTAGATAGCATGGATTGTAGAAACCACAATTCCAGTTAAAAATGTAAATAAAAACACAATACGACAATTTGCTTAGATTTTGCAACCTATTTTCAATTGAATGCATGACCAAGAGAATATATTTAATGCTCAAACTGATCAAAGCAAATTTTATTTATATGACACTTTTTTCATGTGATTAAATTTTTTAATCACAATTAATCGCATGACTTCAATAGTTAACTCATGATTAATCGTAAATTTTCTTTCTGTTCTTTTTTCTCCCGTTTTCATACTCTTGTTAACCGTAGGAAAAAAAATGTTGAATAGAAACATGGCTGCATCGTTTAGTAATTGATACAGTAATTTCATGATAATTCATAAAATTGAGTTCAAATTAAAAAGATGTACAAAAAAAACGAGTGATTTTGATTTGTGTTGAGGTCATTTTTCTGCCACTAGATGGCATCATTGCATTTGTAAGCCGTCGGTGAGTGCATTTTTCTTTTCATATTTAGAGCTATCTAATCTTTACAATGAACTAACTTGTGAAATTATTTTTTAAATTTTTTTAAATACAACTTGACCCCAGTCTCCATATATATATTAGGGGTGTGAATTGCCTAATACCTGACGATTCGATTCGTATCACGATTCATGGGTCTCGATTCGATACCGATTAATCCCGATAGTTGCGATTTTTTTTGCTCAAATTTAGAAAATACCATTCAGTAAACTTGTACATGTACACTGTCATATTTGTATAAAAATGTATTATTTATCTGAAACTTCTTATAAATGTATTTAACAAACAGGTTGCAATCTCTGTCATGTTTGAACAGCATTGAAATAAAAAAACATTCTTCCATGCTTAAGGTATAAAATCCTAACCTCTATGTCAGACGTTTTGTTGAATATTTTTCCATATAAAATCAATGTTTAAAAATAGATTCGGCTGCCTATTGAATCGATTGGAGAATTGCGAGCTGTAATATCGTGATATATTGCCCAATCGATTTTTTTTAACACCCCTAATATATGTGCATTATTATTATTAAATATATTAATGCTAAATTAGGACGTGGACACGTACAGGCTTTCCAAATAAAGGCCGTTGATTAATTATTAGTGGCATTAAAGGAACTTTAAATAATATCAAAATGAACACACCCATTTTGAAAGATGGATAAGATGAGCTTTTAAACTTGATTGCTTGTCAAAGAGGCGTTGAAAGATGGAATCATGCGAGCTTTCTGACTGAACGTGCATCTGATGACTGCATCCAAGCTTGCGATGTGAATAACTCGCCATGTTGACCTTGAGGTATAGCCAAATAAGTCAAAATATGGATCGCTCTCATCCTCGTCGTTTCCCACCTACACCAGCCCGGCCGCTGAATCTTCTGCTTGGAGCAAACAAAGTCAAGGACCAACATCTGTCTTATTTTGATCACGGAAAGAGCTTGGCACCGGCGTGTTTTGGACGGCATCCAGTTTCACATTTTTAACTCAAAAAACAAAACAAAACAAAAAGATTTTGGCTCCTCTGGATTCATAAACCATGCAAGGCACAAACAGCTGTTTTGTGTTGCCCTCCATTTGCACCGAGTCTTGGTAATCAGCTCTCGGTTCACGCCGGTGATTTATGCAACCATCCTGCATGGGATTGAAGGAGAAGAGAACGCAAATAGATTGCAGACGCCAGCTGGGGTGTGAGTAATGTCCAACAGGCGGCGGCGGTGTGCCGAAACGTGTCGCCGCCGCACCTCCACTTTCTATCAACACCCGATCCGCGGTGACATCCAGGTGAAGTGGCACGACACGACGTCTCTCCGTTTAATTCTGACTTACAGCCATCCATTTTCCATGGCTCATCCCGTTCAGGGTCACAGGTGACTTGGGGACGATCCCAGCTGAATTTACAGCACAAATTGGTCAATCAGTCATCAATCACAGTAAAAGTGGGAGACGACTATTAGAGTTTTTAATCAATCTGTAAAAGGTTCTCGCCAAGTTGTTTGATTCTAGCTTGTTTGTACTTTACAAAGTTCTACTTCTCTTCGTACTGCAGTATATAATAAATAAGTTAGAGTACGCCAGAGTCTTTTGCTAACTCAGCTAAGGCAGTAGTGAAAACAATATTTCAACCATCTGTTTTCTTCCTGTCATCATTCCCCTCTCAAATAAAGTTTTTCATTATCACACTGCAGTACATGTTAAAAAAAATTGAAGTAGAGCCTTGTTCCCCTCCATTAACTCATTTGCTCCCAATAACGTATAAATACGTTTTTTTTATGTTCTAAGTGTCCCAAAGACATATTTATACGTTTTTTTTGTTTTGTTTTTTTATGCTAGAGCATACAGAAGGCTTTGATGCAGCCTCTCAACTGCAAAGAATGGTTGCAGAAATGGTAGTTATTACACAAATGGTTGTTTGTCTCTGTTTGCCCTGCAATTGGCTGGCAACCAGTTCAGGGTGTACCCCGCCTACTGCCCAAAGCCAGCTGAGATAGGCTCCAGCACCCCCCGCGACCCTTGTGAGGAAAAGCAGCTCAGGAAATGGATGGATAATATACATACTGAGTTATGCCTCTTAATGTGTTATTTTTGGTTTTTATAGTTAGTATTATTGTTTCTATTCAGGGACTAAAGTTTTGCTACTTTTGGTATTCAATTATTGTGATTTTGTGACACCATTAGTAACAAAGTCAGTCTGAGCTACAACCCCTCGCAAAAAGTATGGAATCACCAGTCTTGGACGAGCACTCAGACGTTTTATTCTGTTGATCAAACTAAGATACAAAAGCATGAAAGAGTCTTAAGGTCATTCCAAAGTGCAACATCTTGGCCTTCAGAAACACTAAAAGAAATGAAGAAAAAACATTGTGCTCGTCAGTCAATGTTTCTTCTATAGAGCAAGTGCAGGGAAATAAATATCACTCAATTTTGAGGAAAAAAAAATATGGAATCAGGAAAAACAGACCAAAAAATGTATTTAGTTGCACCACCTTTGGCTTTTATGACACCTTGCATTCTCTGAGGCATGGACATGATGAGTGACAAACAGTATTTCTTCATCAATCTGGTGCCAATTCTCTTTGATTGCAGTTGCCAGATCATCTTTGCCGGTCGGAGCCTTGCTGTGTACAATGGGGTTTTTTTTTTTCATTTATTTTAGTGTTTCCGAAAGCCAAGATGTTGCACTTTGGAATGACCCTATGACTGTTTCATGCTTTTTATTTGAGTATGAGTTTGATCTACAGAATAAAACGTGAGTGCTCATTCAAGACTGGTGATTCCATACTTTTTGCTTAGATTTTTTTTTTTTTAACACATTCATTGCCAGACCAGCAAAAAAAAATGCATCATTTGACGTCTTTTTCCGTCATTCAGTGAATGAGTTAAACGTGGTAAAAATCAATGAAGCAATTATAAATTGTTGATATAATGTACGGCATGAGTGTCCAAACTTTTTCCTCTGAGGGCCACAGACAGAAAAATAGAAAGCTGCAAGGGCCACTTTGATTATTTTTTTTTAAAAGTTATTTATTAACACATTCATTGCCAGACCAGCAAAAAAATGCATCATTTGACGTCTTTTTCCGTCAATGGCAGTGAATGAGTTAATAGTTGTATGGCAATACGACAGTCACAATAATTCAGTTTCGATTATTTATACCGATTACAAAACAGTCAATCGTTGATTAGCAGTTGCACTAATTTCTCCCCTGTGCAGTTGATCTTGTGGTCTGAATTGAGGATATAGACGATTATATCATAATAGTGGTAAACGATATTATTCCCCTGGAGATAGGAGTAAAAGTCAGCGTGCCTGGGGTCAAGAGAAACAACAAAACAACGTTTTGTTCTGTTCAGTAGGTCAATCGCAACGCACAAGACTGATGTTGTGACTATGAATATATGACGGTGTACGTAACCTCAGCCAAATAATACCAATTCTCTCTGTATACAAGACAAACGTCTAATTAAGTATGATGGGGTTGTGCAGTCGGGGGGATTTGTTTTGGACTTTTTCCCTCAACCTGAAACATATGGAGCGCTATAATTTCTTGGCAGGCTTATGTGGCAAAGGCCTGACCTCTTCCTGTGGTTCTTTTGTTCTAAGAGGGGCCAGGGAGGTATCGAGGGATTATGCTTATCATTGACACAGGATGCCAGCAGGAGTTCACGGTGCAAGAGGGGAAGTGACAGTGTGGCATTTGCTTGTTTTCATAGAGAAATGAGGCGCTATTGTGACACACGGCTGCGCCAGACGGTGAAAACAGGAACACTAATGACGTCCCTGAAGATTGTCAGTTTATTCGCCATAGCTGCATAACATCAGACTTTTTTTTTTTTATTGTCTCTTTCACTCATTCTCATAGCTGGTCAAGACTTCGGGGAGAATCGTGTATCGCAGGGGTGTCCAAACTACGACCCGGGGGCCATTTGTGGCCCGCCATACATTTATTTGGCGGCCCGCGGCAAATACTAAAAATCATTTTTCAATGCTGTTAAAAAAAAGAGGATGGATTAAACATTTCTAGCTACGCAAAGACACAAATTTGCAGCTAATAATTCAGTTCCATCCACTTGTTTCTTCGTGTCAACGTCCAATTTGTGAAAACGTCACATTAATTAATGGTTAATTATTAATGGAAAAAAATGTGAAAACATCACATTAATGGTTGTTAAGTGTGGTCAGTTGACGAGCGATTGTTCTTGTGGTTCAGAATGTCAAGTTGGGATCAGCTGCTGCTCAGTGGAGAGGCGGATCTATTATAGTGGCACACAGGGGTCACTATTTGCCTTGTGACTGTTAGCAGTTTTCAATAAGTAACTGTACATTATGTCAATAATTTATAATTGCTTCATTGATCTTTACCATGTTTAACATATATTTGATGATACCCTGTTCCATTCACTTTCTGATGTCACCAACCTGCTGCCATGCATTTGGCTCCTATACCCAAATTAAAACCACATACATCGAATACAAGGAACAAACGAGCCAATAAGTACCCAGTGGTGAGGATGGGGGGGGGTCAATTTCATCACTTTCAATCGTGTGTATACAATTGAGCTCATGGTCATGTGCATCTGTATTGAAAAAGTAGCGTGACCGCAAATCACATGATCCCACATTGAACCTTACACATGTTGCACTCGCGCTCACAGCAGAGATCGACCAATGTTTGTGAACAGTAGTCGCTCATTTGCGCCGTTTTCATGTGATCGGGCCGCAGCGCGAGACACGCACACGGATACAACTCACACGTGCGCACGCACGCACGCACGCACGCACACAAACGCGCCACATGACCAGATGAAGAGGAAGCATTGTTCGCTATCACAGGACCTTTTTAGACAGATGCACACAATCCTCCTTCTGCAATTGGGAGGGTAAAGCAGCAGCGTTGGCCTTGTTTTGATATTCTGTGGCTTACATGCTTGCACTGATTACAAACGCACAGACGCCCCCTCTGTGTCCGCGTCTTATCACTGTGTCGTCTGTGTTCGCAGCATAAGACGAATCAGTGTCACGCCAATGCGGACGCACTCGCGGCGGCCACAGGCGGCCCGCTGGCTGTAATGAGGCTTCATGGAGCCGTCATTGTGGCAGGCAGTGACAGTGGCAGGCCATTAGGCTGCTGGGCCAGAGTGGGTGAGGTCAAACCCCTGACCCCTGTGACTGAGCATAGAGTGGGTGAGGGGGTGGGGGGGGCAGCCGGATCAAAGTTCAAAAGGTGACAGGGGTGGAGACGTTTGACCAGCTATGACCTCTGGTCCCCGTTTTGTGGAGACAAGTCATAAGACAAACATAATCAACTATGATTTATGAGCTAATAGACTTTTTTTTTTTTTTTAAGTGATGTAACACTATTATTCAAAGGCAACTTTCTAGCTGCTGGACGTTTACGACTTTCACCTTTGCGTCTCAAACTTGTAAACCTCTCGTATTCTGTCTGGACGTCAATAAAGAAGACAAAGCACCGACTTTTTCGGTTGTGTGTTCAGTGGGAGTCAAGTGGTGCAGATGCTTTTGCAGTACAAGTTGTACACAGGGTACTGAAAATTTGAATGTGGATAAATGTCAACAATTAAATACTGTTTATTATTGTGAATGTAGTTTGCTAGAACCTGAACTACTATCGTACTGCTTAACTCATTCCCTCCCAGCCATTTTCACTGAAGTAAACCCCTTCGTTACTGGATTTTGACTGATTTTGCAAGGCCCACAGAATATTGTGTTCTTTTGCTATAAAAACATGAACCACACCAAAACAAAGATTAGAGTCTCTTCTTTCATCAGGGAAAATATATATATTTTTTTTTTCTGTTTCCGTTTCGCAGCAATTAGCATTGGAAGATAGCTAAGTTTCATCGTTTTTCACAAGTCTGTTTAAAACTGCGGGGGAAACAGCCATGTTGCAACATGGCCATGGTTGATCTTCTGTACACTGCTGCCACTTGGTGGCCGTTTTTCTAATAACTACCATTGCCATTACCATTCTCTTCAGTTCAGAGGTTGCATCAAAGCCTTCTGTATGGTCTAGGCAAGGCAAGGCAAGTTTATTTGTATCGCACATTTCATACACAAGGCAACTCAATGTGCTTTACACAAGGAAAGACGACACATAAGCATCAAGGAACAGTAGTTAACATTCACAGGAAGAAAAATAAATAAAAATAGGTTACAAAATTTACTTTAAAAAAAAAACATATAATAACAATCTTAAAACATTATTCAACAAACTTTAAAACATTTAACATAAGAAAGTTTAAAATAATAATAAAAAAAAAAAACTTAATTAAAGCTGTTTAAAAGTCCCTAATCAAAGATATAAGAAAAAAGCAAAGTTTTTAACCTGGATTTAAAAGAATTTACACTCGGGGCTGACTTCACTTCTGTTGGTAGCCTATTCCATCTGTGTGCAGCATAATAGCTAAATGCAGCTTCACCATGTTTGCTTCGACCTCTGGCTTCCACTAGTTGGCCCAAGTCTGCACAGCTGACTGGGAGCCAGTGTAAATCCTTAAGTAGCATTAAAAAACATTTAAAAAAAATTCAAGGCACTTGTTGTTTGGAACATGAAGCAAACTCATAGACTCCAGGCCAGTTTGTTCGTTGTAAATTACAACTAGTAACCAGTCCCCACAAATAACAAGACAAAAAACCAGAATAAAAGCACATTTGGATATTTGTCACTTGTTTACATGACCGTACAAACCCAAATCGTGTCTATATTGGGTTTTAAAAGGATCATTTCCTGCATGTAAACATACTCACAGTAGACTTGGCCCACCCCCGGCACAAAAATCACACTCGCAGGAAGGCCAAAGCCGATGATTCAAACCCTTCAGCCTTAGGAGGCGGACTTGTTAAACTTTAATATGGAATACAGTAATCAAGTGAAATAATCAAATTGTTCAACTGCCTTCATTTGTCATCATGTGTTTTGACATTTTGGCCCAGATGAGTCTGATTTAGATTGTGTGATAGAAAAGTCCATATATAATATAGTCCCCACATGATGATGCAAGACCCATCGACATTATGTGAAGGGTTTTAATTGGTGGCTATACACTCACTGTATACATGTGCACACAAATACACGTTATACACACACCGGGATGTACAGACAGTCGAGGAGGCTTTATTGTGCCGGTTAGTAATCACTGTCCCATTAGGAGGTTTTGCCAATGGAGCTTATTTAAAAAGGCCTAATCCTTTCTCCCAGCGGGGCGCTATTGTTGGCCACTGCCCGGCGTCCAGGTGAATCATTACAGGAAGTGAAGTGGATGTTATTGGTGTGTCTGGCTCACAGTCTCTTATTGGAAAGATTCCAGCTGACAGCATTTGGCAGCGCCTGCCGAGTCTTTGTGTGAAAACTTTCTTTTAGCCACACAACCAAACACACAAGTTTCGCGTTTAACGTGCATTTACAGCAACCAGATGAAGACGGACGCCCGCATCGGAGTCATTTTGGGAAAACAAAAGCCTCTTGGCCCTTTTTTGTCTTGTTTGCTCCTCCACTGCCTAATTAGAGAGTTCCATTAAAGCCGCCGGCATGACTCAAGAGAAGCCGTCTTGTCCCCGGTGCCTTTTGATGGAGCGCCTTAAATTGCAAGGGCCTCGCCCAGTGATGTTTCACTCAAACTGCTCTGTGGTCACATGATGAGGATTAACGGTCACCGCTGGTCAGAGTTTGTCGTTTGAACATCACACAGGTTCAGACGCAAAAATAATATAAAAAAACAACAACACACGTTTAGCTTATTGAAACAGTTCAACAGCTGATGTGACAAAAAAAAATACTGTCCACACTTAAATGAACAACAAAAGCATGTTTTATGGTTCTTCTAACACAGTGGTGTTCAAACTATGGCTCGGGGGGCATTTATGGCCCTCCATCCATTTGTATGCGGTCCGCAGCATAAAAACACGTCCATTTCTTCAGTTTTTACATTTTTATATTTTTGGGATATCTGCATTCAGTTTCATCCTAAACACATAAAAATAAAAAAAATATATATCTAAAATTTAAAAAAAATGGACATAAGTGTTTTTCACATAGCAGCGATGAAATTCTACTGAAATTGAAAGAGTGTAGGTGTTATTCCACAAAAACGAACACCCTTGAAGTAATAGCAGAACACACAAGGTGCCACAATAAATCCTAACTGCCACAAAATGTAAAGAACACTCAACACAACCAGGTGCTTGTTTTGTTTTGCGACAATGGTCATTTTTCGGTAGCGCTAATGCTAACAAAAGCACAGACTGATCGTCTAACTCGGAGGAAGATGCAGTAGAAGCAGAAGATGACTCTAAGACTCCGACTTCTTTCTCTCACGTTGTCAAGAGCGCACGCAGCATTTGAATCGATCAAATTTTCGATCTTCTCGATCTTCTTTCGATTTTCGATCATATCTGCGTGACAGAGCAGCCTTCGCTCGAAAAGTCTTGATACGAAAGTTAGTGCGTGTGAAATGTGCACTCGAACCAAAACACAAAACAAGTGGATTAAATGAGGAGGGTGACGATCAAAGCCATATGTGGTTGGGAACGCGCCACGCTTAGCGGGTGCCAGAAAAGAAAACGTTTGCGAGACTTCATGTTGGTGAGTGCTTTTAATCAGAGAGAGAAGTGACAAAGAATTAAAGAAAATCCATTGGGATAGGCTAGCAGGGGGTCGGGGGGGGGGGGGGGGGGGGGGGAGTCTTGGCGAGCTTCGACTAATGCGGATGTGTAAATAAACTTTCACACCACAAGCTGTTTTATAGTGCTATTTAGTACAGAGCAGGTGCACAACAATGAAAATTTCTTTTTACTTTTTAGCGCAGCCACCCTGTCAATAATAGATAAACAGTTTTAGTGGCAGTCAACCTTAAACATTTCTTGACAGTAATATGTTATATGTAACCTCACTTGTCTAAACATGACATTCTAATTAATATTACATTTGTGGAATATCAGTTGTGAAGCAAAATCCAGCCATTTTCATCCATCTCAGGGGGAGGCCATTTTGTCACTTGCTGTCAACTGAAAATGACATCACAGTTGCTCAGGTAATGACCAATCACAGCTCACCTGTTTTCTGAAGCTGAGCTGTGATTAGCAGTTACCTGAGACCCAAGCAACATTTATGTGATCTTCAGTCGACAGCAAGCGGCAAAATGGCCGCCCCCTGAGATGGAGGAAAATGGCTGGATTTTGCTACTTAACTCATATTCCATTAATGCCCAAAATGCCATATTTAGACTAGTGGGGCTGCATAGAACATCCATCCATCCATCCATTTTCTTGACCGCTTATTCTTCACAAGGGTTGCGGGGGCTGCTGGCGCCTATCACAGCTGGCTCTGGGCAGTAGGCGGGGGACACCCTGGACTGGTTGCCAACCAATCGCAGAAGACAGAAGCATGAGTGGGTGCATAGAACATATTATTGTCAAAAGAAGAAGAAGAAGAAGAAGAAGAAGAAGAGAAAGAGGGAGAAGAAGAAGATGAAGATGAAGAAGAAGAAGAAGACACTTAATGCACTGCAATAGTAAGTCACGATTTGAAAATGGAGGGGGAAAAAACATGAATATAGGAAGAGATTGGATTGGCTTATAAATTTGTCTAGCTGTTTCTTTTATTATTATTATTATTACTACTATTATTATTATTATTATTATTAAACTCTGTATAGTCTCTGCCGAGTAACCTCCATTTCTGCAGTTCTTTATGTGCATATTGTTTACTAAATGTAAAGATAAGTCATTGAAAGGAAACGGATTGTCCCACAAAATGACATTGCTCAAAAATAAATAAATAAATGTTGTTGTTTTTTAAGTGTTTTAGAGTGGACGTAATATTAAAGTGATACTTCACTTATTTAGCCCATTATAGCAATAAAAAGTTAGTATTTTGGTCTATAATTAATTAAAAAGCTATGATTGGTTACCTGATCCCTTGTGATGTCATTTTCAGTCGACGGCAAGTTACAAAATGTGTTTTTAAAGCTACTAATTGTACATGAAAAATAATGAAAATATCAAATTTATTATAGGCAAAATATTCATGTTTGACTGCCAAAAATGGCTAAATAAGTAAAGTATCCCTTTAATTGTAATCCTTCAAGGCACGTCCTGCCAATAAGAAATGGGCTCCTTCACACATGCAAAGAAAAAAGAAAAAAAAAAAAAAAGGGGGGGGGGGGGGGGGTATTTGAGGTGGGAGAGAGGGGCCCACAGGTGCTGAGCCTTAAGACTTGGGGGGAGGAGTGTTTGAGGAAGGGAATGAAGGGAAGGCCCCGGGGGGTGCAAGATAGGGGGCGGGGGGGGGCTGCAGTGGATTTGCCTGTGTTGTGCTGAGGATGGTCAAGGCTTAATTTGCCATAATTATGCAATCACATCAGGTAACAATATGTATTTTCTGACAGGATGTTGGCCATAACACATGCTCGCTTTTCTGCACGTTTCAAAAATGTGTGTCAGCGCAATCAAAATCCGCATAAAAAAAAAACAAAAAAAAACTGAACGTTGCAGTAAACTCCACTTGAAGATGTATTCACCAACTCTTAAAAAAAAAAAAACAAGAGGGAGAGGGAGAGGGGGGCACATCAGCATATTGTATTTGCTCAGCAGAATTTAATATGCGCGAGCTGGAGGTGCTTTTCTTCTGGGGGCCAATTCCCTGGAGACACATCCATCTCTGGGAGATGGTTGGGAGGACAAAAAAAAAAAAAAAAAAAGAGTCGGGTGGGGGCGGGGATGTTGGCGGGGGAGTGTTTTGCCCCCGAGGCCCCGGTCCGGGCTCGCTTAAACACACACACACACAAGCATGATGGCGCAAAGCAGATATCAACAGTTGCAAACACACGCATGCACGTATTCACACATGCACGGTCCTCAGACAGAGACCGCCTTGTCTCACAACAAATACAGACTTGGTCAAACAGAGGGGGGAGGGGGGAAAAGGGGAGGAGGGTGAAAAGGATTTGAAGGGGGGGGGCACAGAGGGAAAAAGACATACTATAAAGTAAATGGTCTAAAGACAGAGAGGGAGAGGGGATATTTATTAAAAGAAACATGGTCGATAAAGGAGCTCCGGAGTGAGTAGAGGTGTGTGCTGGTGGAAGCGAGGGAAAAGTGAGAAGAGCGCTAATGTCCACTGACAGCTTTGTCAGAGTTAGGAAACAACACCAACTCTTGTTTATGCGCGCGACAGCTTGTGCCACTTTACTTGACCAGCTTGTTTGTCGCTGAGTCATTTCTCGGCTGCGATCAGGTGATCTTGTGTCGTCACGGTCTGAAAATGGCTCGTATGATAATGCATTCTAAATTAAGCCTGAAATAGCAGCACTTTCCATCGACTGAACCGTCATGTAGTTCTGGAACTATAACCCCAATTCCAATGAAGAACCTGAATTCAACTAAAGCCAAGAGCCAAGAACAAATGTGCAATTGAACAACATACAATCAAAACAATTAATGATGGGGTTCCCCAAGGGTCTGTTCTAGGCACCTAAACTATTTATATTGTATTGAAATGATATCTGCTGTGTCTCATAACTACTCAAAACTGTCTGATTTTGTGATGACACAACTCTCTACTGCTAACAGCTTCTGATTGCTATGGAAAATTAATTTAACTTTTTTTTTTTTTTTTTTTTTTTTTTTAATGGTTTGCCAAACACTGAGACAAAATTATGACAAATTCTACTGAAATAGAAAGTAAAATAAAGAAAATAAATTTCTTGGAGTCTTTATTGATGAAAAATTATGTATATTATGTACATATGGATAATGTTAAAAATCATAGGTATCCTTGACAATGGATGTCAGTCAATGTTTTTGAATTGCAATGAAGTGATATTATGACATACTTCTGCGTCTAATGGATAAAAATGTGTTCAGTGTTTCGCAAATCACTGATGTTATTGTTCTGCACAAAGTGTTTCGCCGACTTTGTGCTTGCAGTGGTGAAAATCTGCTCCATCGTTTTGCTCCTTCAGTGTAAAGGGTTGATAATTATGTAATTCTTTTGTTTATGCAATCGTAAAAAAAAACAAAAAACCTGCAGCTTCCTTTTGAATCCTCAAGAGGACGGGAAACTGACTTATCATACAAGTGTAATTACGGGAAACTGTGTTTTGGTTAGCTGCTATAAGAGGAGATGTCAACACTGTTGAGGCAATCCCGCAGAGAGTTGATGCAGCTAAACGGGCCCCGCTGAGTTCATTTCCGGTTCGGAGCGCAGGCGATGAGGGCTGAGAAGTTCCAATGCTATGCTTATTTCCTCTTTATGATGTGGTCACACAAGCCCTCTAATTGGGCAATCAGAGAGAGACGTGTACAGTCACACAATTCCAAACTGAAATGTTCGATTTAGTGTAAAAACGGCACTTCTTGAGTTCTGATGTTTGGCTTTCGAATCCTGGATTCAGCCTTCTGTTCCTGCGTTTGTATGTTCTCTCCATTCTTTCTTGGGTTTTCTCAGGGTACTTAACCACTTTCCAAAAACATGCATGTTCGATTTGGTGACGAATCTAAATTGTCCGTAAGTGTGAAGCTGACTGGGAGTTGGTGATTGGCCATATACATTATGCAACGAATCCATCTCAAATGGTCAAGAGGATAGAAGGAAATGCGATCCAAAAGAAACTTTATGACCATGTATTACTTTTATTTTATCCATTTTTTTTTTATTCCAGAATGTGATTCATTGTACATAAATTAAGTATTTAATTCATTTGATTCATGTGAAATAAATGCACTGACCGTGTGTTTATTGAATGACACGAAAGACATTTCAGAATGAAAAATAAAAAAAATATATATAAATACGACTGTTATTTATATTTATTTATATGTATTTATATTTATAGTAGTGCTGTCAAAGTTAAAGCATTAACTAATTAATTAATCACAAAAAATTATCGCATTAATCATTGTATTACCACAGATTAATCACACTATTAATTTTGACCTCAGATGATCCTTTTTAGCCAACAGCGGATGGTTACATTAAATGTAAAAGTTGTAGTTTGAGAAATAAACATAACTACATGCATTAAAGTAAAGCATTTAAGAAGTGTTTACATATGCCGTAGGTCATTTTTTCCCATTTTAAATTATGCAAATAATTTATTGATTAGAAAAAGCAGGATGAGCGTGTGCAGTGAATATAAATTTTTGAAGACGTCCTCATAACATTAAATGTCGAAAAAATTAACACATAACAGGTGCGCTTCAAATTTAGCGGGTAAAATATGCTGGGAAAAAAAGCATTTTTAAGTCGGTGATTAATCATGATTAATCAAAATTCTAAGATGTGATTAATCTGATTAAAAAATTTAATCGTTTGACATCTCTAATTTATAGTTAACCATTTCATACACATAAATAGACTCGGTAGTTTGTCCTATTGGCTGAATTCAAAAGCAGTTAAAATAATAAGCGTACGGTGTTTATGAATGAATGAGCATTATAGTCTTTGTGGGCATACAGATCTTGTATTAGATCTCACATGGGAAACTAAAATGATGGAGGGGGCCACAATTTTTCCACCCATGCTAATGGGGTGAGTCGGGACCACGCACTTCCTTACCAAACGACATTTTCAATTTGGACAAAATACGTGATGGCCCACGAACAGCGAAAAAGCCACATAAATTTGGCGTCCATTGAAATGCATTTGAAAATTTGACCTTTTTTTTTTTTCCCTAAACGCAAAAAAAAATCTTTAAAAAAAAAAATCCACAGATAAATATCCAATATGTTTTTTTTTCATTGAAAAAAAAAATGGAGAATAATTATTGAAAAAATCTATGTAAATAATTCCCCCCCTCTTTTTTTTTTTTTTAACTCATTCACTGCCAGCCCAGTAAAAAATGGATCTTTGACGTGTATAGCCGTCAATGGCACTGAATGAGTTAATAAAACAAGTGTTTTTTTTTTTTTTTTTTTTTTTTTTTTTTTTTTTTTTTTTTTTTTTAATTAATTGTTGGCCATCACAGTGTCGGCATGGGCCACATACCTGCTATAGCTTATTCCTTGTAGAGTTTTAAAGGGACTGGATAGTGGCCAGCACCATGTTAAATTAAAAAAAAAAAATCATAGAAACAAGACACATAATCAATTAATTTGGTGGTATCAGTAAATTATGTTAAAACTTTTCCAAACTACAAAAAAATTTGCTACTCACATTGTCCCTCCCACACATCGCTGGCCAAATCATAAACACAATCCTCAGTTCTTCTGCAAATTACTGCCTGTATCGCATTTGAAACCCATACTTGGTTGCAGATCCCCATGACCAATTTTATTATACACGTACCCAATTACTAGTATACTGTACGCACACGCGGTCCGGTTTATGAGAGAGGCAACAGGGGTCGTCAAGTGTGAAAGAAAGGATATTGACAAAGTGCGTCAAGTTTACATCCAGGCTTGGCTTCTGCCCAGCTGGCTTTTGGACCACGATGCAGGTGCCACATGAGATCACTGGCCAAACTCGTATCGCCCCCAGCGAACCCCGTATCGCTTGTCCGGCTACTGTGAGGCTCCACAACAGGTGCAAGTAAGGTTAGGCTGCAGGCATCAACAGGCGAGGAAACAGACTGTTATTGTCGACCTTCCTTCCATCATCTCCTCTTTTTTTTCAGCCCAGGACAGCCCCCCCCCCCTCCATCCCATCTCCCCCCACTTCTCTTCCAAACAGCCCCAGGGAGCAATCGAGAGGTCCAACCTGGACGTGTAACCTGAGTGCAGCTCTTGTGTATCGTGCAAGGATGTTGAAAAGAGGAGGGGAAAGTGGAGGATATGTTGCACGCGGGCAAGTTTGGCGGCTTGTGCGCGCGCGTGTTCCTGCATCTAGTGTATTATAAATTCCATCAATAAATTTTGACATGACAGATGATTGCAACACTGTTGAATGCGGAACACAACTGTTTTCACTACTTGCGACTCGTACAAAGCTTTACACATGCTCTCGTAATATGTTGTCATTTGAAGGTGGAGTCAAGTCAAGGTTTGTGGACTATAAATTAAATAGGAATATCCACCTGTTTTTTTTGTTTTGTTTTGGGGGGGTTTCAATCTCAGGGGGCGACCATTTTGCTGCTTGCTGTCGACTGAAAATGACATCACAGTTGGTAGCAGTCAGGTAATGACCAATCAGGGCTCAGCTTTCTCAGCTCTCCCTGTTATATTTATTTATTTTATTTATTTATTTTTTATTTGCCTTTTCTTTTGATTTTCACCAATATTCTACTAGGAATTGTTGTAATTTTCATTTGCCCTTTAGACTTAGACTTAGATTTAGACTTGACTTTATTGATCCCTTTGGGATGGCTCCCTCTGGAAAATTTACATGTCCAGCATCAATGAGAACAGATAATAAAATAAAATGAATTTTTTTTTTTTATCAATCAATAAATAAGGTTATTACACCAGAGATTGAATTAATAATAATAGGAATAAAAATAAAATAAAAAATAAAAATTAAATCAATCAATAAATAAGGTTATAATAATGTAATGTGCATGTGGGAAAGGAGAGCCACTGTAGCAAATCCACTACTTATTGAGCACTGGGAGAACAGTAAAGACCTTTTCACACTGCACTTAGTTGACAAGGCACCCAGGAAGTTGTATGACTGCTTTTCCCATTGGTTAATCCTAGATACAGTATTTTTATATTCACATTTGTTGTTGTTGTTGTTGTTGTTGTTGTAAAAAAAAAAAAAAAAAAAAAAAAAAAGGTCTGTTTTGATTATTTATTTTTTTTATTTTTATTTTTTTTATCATGCAGGAGAAGTAACCTTTATTTTTTTTTAATGTTTTTATATGGTCTCCATATATTACTTGGCCGGCTGCTAACAATATGCAATCCAGCCAGATGACACCATTTGAATACAACCGATAATATGCTGCATTCTGTATGCATGTTATTCCAACTTTTACATGCGCGGCAAGTTACAGATTGTGTTACAATTAAACGATCTTAACAAGACCTCGTCATAGTGTTTCTACTGTAACGTGCGCTCGGGAAAACTTTGCAGCCGACTGCATTTCATGATGAGAAATCCAGATGTGTGTGTTGGCTGCCAGTACGTGTTCACAATGAATGTCTTCAGCTGTGTATGACACCGTTCTTGGCCTCGGTGCACCCAGCTCAGACGCACAAATGATGCCTCGGGCAAGACTTCGTGTTTGCTCTCTTATTATTGTGTCTTTCTTCCATCTCGCTCCCTCGTGCGGTTTCCTCGCTCCTTTTGTCTTTCTCGCTCTGCTCCGCTTACTCTCACTTTTTTTTTTCACCTTCCTGCGTGTGTCACCTCTCAAACGTGTTTTTTGTCTGATCTTGTTTCAAACCCTCACTTATACTTTGCCCCTCCCGTCATGGCGTCGGCTCAAGGTGGGTCTGACCAGTGTCTAGTCATCAGAGGGTACGAGGGAGCCGGCTCCAGAAAGTCTGCCCCTATACCAACTTTGACACCGCCGGCTTGTACACACGCGCATGCGCACACATGCATGGCGAGACAGTGATGTTGACTGTCAACTTGGAAATTAGTCTACTTTGAGTTTGAAAGAGTCTGAGAGCATCAAATTTGTCGTAGTCATGTTAGGTATTGTTTGGAAGGTGCTTGTAATTGTGCGTGCAATTTTTGTGTTTTTGTTGTGTTTTACACCGAATTACGTAAGACACAGGTGCAAAGAGTTTTTGAGTCTGATTATTGAACATATTAATGCAATTTTGAATTTAAAAAAAAAAAAAAAAAAGATGAGTGGTGGCAATTCACAAGTCAAAATGGCGGTCAACTCAGTGGACTTGAATTGACTTGGCTTGACTTTGGATCCTTGTTTGATTTGTGATTATTGTTATTTTAATCTCAAAATGTGATGAAATGTCGTTTGACTGCTATCACAATCTTCCTTGTTTGTGTGCCACTCACAGGTAAAAGCCCGTTTGTTTTCACCTTTAAAAAAAAAAAAATGTATTTACATTGCCTTGCATCGCGCAAGTATCAGAAATCTCCGTCGTGACATTTAATATACAGTGTTCCCTCGTTTTCCGCTGGGGTTAGGTTCCAAAAAATACCCGCAATAAATGAAATCGGCGAAGTAGTTAGCTTTATGTTTTTCAACTCTTATAAATGTTTTAAGGCTAAAAAATCCCCGACCGCACAATTTATACACTTTTCTCATTGAGGCATTTACATGTTCTCCCATTTCTCTCTTGTTCAAACATTGATAATGTTCAAAACTTCATAAATTTTTATAAAAATTGTATATTACTGAAAAAAAATATGCAAAATTGCCCTTAAAAAAAAAATCCGTGATAAGGCGAGACCGCGAAAAGTGAACCGCGTTATAGCGAGGGAAGACTCTATTGCATTTGCTTTATAATTCTTTTGGAGTAGCGTTCATTTATGTGTAACGCTGCATTAATTGTGACCTGAGAGAAACTCTGGTAGTGTTCTCGTTGTGTCATTCTGCCCTCTATGTAACAAAACATGTCATTGCAGCCCGTAGCGCTCGCTTGGTGGTGTTATTTGCAGTCAATCATCTTTTAACATTTTTGTGGAGTTGTATGTAAAGTGGCTTTTCTTTGCGTATTATTCCCCCCTCAGGCTGAAAGCAAAAGAATCGTTTCCTGTTGTCAATGGAAAGCAGAGTAACGTGATCTCCACCAGATTAGATCATGTTTTTGTTTGGGGGTGGGTTTGAGGAGGAGAATCCATGCAAGTGTAAAGCAATCCAAGCTTCTTTCTTCAAAGTGACCTCAGCTAGACAGGTCAGTTGTCATGGCTGTTGGCTGGGCCGCGCTGAATCACATCAGACGCGGCTGATGGGCCGCCGTCTAGACAAAGAGCGAACCCCTTTCCTTGTATTGTTTGTTATTGGTTAGCGGGGAGAGGAAAAACAGGAAGCGAGTGTGACTAAAAGCCGGTAAAAAAAAAGAAGAAAAAAAAAAAAGCCTTGGCTCGACGGGAATGAAGGCTTCCTTCCTTCAAAATGTTGCTTGTCATGTGGTATGATTTGCAAGCACAGAGAATTGTCAGGGTTTTGTTTTGTTTTTTGTTTTTTTAACTGTGATGAAATGAGGCTGTACTCAAGCAAAGAATTCCTACTTAACTGCACTTTCTCTATTTAGCCACAAGAGGGCGGGAGTGTAACACAAAAACAAGGCTCCTCAGTATCTATCTAGCTAGCTAGCTAGCTAGCTATGTATTTATTTATTAAATGATGGAATAATGGAATTCTAAAAATACTGAATTCAATTCAAGAAATATTTAATTGCGGTTTTTGGGGATTAGACTCTCCGTTGTGGGGTTTGTATATTCTTTCTGTGCTAAGAGTATCCACAAAAGGATGACATTTACTACTTAGGCAAACTTTTACACCAAAAAATACGACGCTATTAATGACAAACATTAAAAAATAGTGCAGTGGATTCGAGTGTTCATCAAATACAAACGCGTTTTTGTTTGTTTGTTTGTTTGTTTGTTTGTTTGTTTGTTTGTTTTAGCCACCGTGACATTATGCAGATTCAAGGCTTCCCTTAAATAAAATAATCCAAAACTGTACTTATAGTTAATGATTTAAATTAAATGTGTTGCACATAAAAAGTAAATAAAGTCAACCTAAATATAAAGAAATGTTTCTCAATGATTCAACACAAATTGATAGCACTTATAAGTTAAATACAACTGAAATTCATTTAACAAATTTTAAAACACTATTTGAATATTTCATTCAGTAATTCTTTCACATACCACTAGAGGATGCCTGCTTGTTACTAGTGGTACTCGTACTAACACAAAATAAAAGGTTGCCATTTTCCGCTGTTCTGCCCAGTTCAAAACGAACCATACAATCAAATATGTTTATTTGCTGTGACATACAGTATTCCTCACTCTTAGTATTCCTCACTCAAGTCCATTCAAAATGGCATGTGGGAGAAACAATGGTTTATTTCCTTCATCATTTAACTTTGTTTTAAATGACCAGAAAGACATCCCCAGCAGCAAACACCTCACCTGTTCATTGATTGAGGGACAGCTCCGCACACCCCCAGCCCCAAATTTGTGACCTGCATCTACTTTCTTTTCGTTCCCCTACAAGCATACACACGCCGCTGACTATGATGTCAGCTCCCTGTTGGCCTTCATAAAGGTAAACGAGCTCAAACATTTCTGACATTCCTGCCGCTCACAAAGACAGGGGTGAATCCCCCCCACCCCGTCCCAGACATAACATTAAGCACTGATGATTTTCCCCTAGCAAGGTGGTTGTTTCGCCTCGACGCTTCAGTCAGTGGCACTTGTAATTATGTCAAGTTCACAGCTGAAACGCAGGTTGTGAAATTCCTCTGCCAGCTGGAGGTCCACCTGTAAATGTGGCACCTTTTTGCCTAAAGACAACAGAAACTGCCATTGAAGAAGACCAGAGAATATTTGTAAAATCATCATCTTAAAATTTGTAATCATCAGCCACTTTTTGAAACATGGGACTTTAAACGCGGCTGTTTCAGACATTTACACATAAAACCACAGTAGTACAAATATGGCAAAAATAATCATTAGTATTAATCAGTTGTATATATATTTTTCATGAAACAAACACAAACATAAAATAAACTACTGCAGAGACAAAAATAAACAGATAATATTAAAAAAATAAAATAAATAATAATAATAATAATAATAATAATAATAATAATAATAATAATAATAATAATAATAATAATAATGAACAGGTGAAATGGGATGTTGTGTGGGGGAGAGTTCCAGATTATAATTTTTACTGTTATTAATCAAATTATATATCCATCCATCCATCCATTTTCTTGACCGCTTATTCCTCACAAGGGTCGCGGGGGCTGCTGGCGCCTATCTCAGCTGGCTCTGGGCAGAAGGCGGGGGACACCCTGGACTGGTTGCCAACCAATCGCAGGGCACACAGAGACGAACAACCATCCACACTCACACGCACACCTAGGGACAATTCGGAGCGCCCAATTAACCTGCCATGCATGTCTTTGGAATGTGGGAGGAGACCGGAGTACCCGGAGAAGACCCACGCGGGCACGGGGAGAACATGCAAACTCCACCCAGGAAGGTCCGAGCCTGGACTCGAACCGGAGACTCAAATTATATATATATATATATATATATATATATATATATATATATATATATATATATATATATATATATATATATATATATATATATATATATATATATATATATATATATATATATATATACATATATATATATATATATATATATATATATATATATATCATACACTAGTCATGATTAGGGTTGCGGGTGAGCTGGAACCTATCCCAGTGTATTTTGGGAACACCTTGGACTCGTCAGGACATCTAGACTTACGATACAAACTTTTAGACTCATATTTACACAATTTAGAAATAAACTAGCATGCATATTTTTGGAATGTGGGAGGGGAGGAAGCAAGGCAAGTTGGTGCAAACTTCACTCGGGACGACCAAATTCAAACTTCCAGGAACTCGAGAATCTCTGGACTGGGTGACAGACATGCCAACTGCTACTTCCCCATGTTATCAAGAATTAATAATAATGAATGAAAATGCTTCCTTATGTGCATTCTATTCTTTGTCTATTTGCTACTTTTTGCATGTTATCCCATGGCAAACATGCTGTATGATATCTGGCTTTGTATATTTCGTATGTGTTTAATGATCTTGACTGCTTCACAGTAAACAATTCGGCCTTGTGGTTGTCAACACCTTTTTTCACGCTCAAGTTTGGATATTCTTTGTATACTTTTTTTGAGGTACCGAGACTGACTCATAATGACTCAGCGAGCCAGTCATTGCTAAAAATATGTGACATTACAGCAGCTGGTCAAAGTAGTGGTTGCCATACTGATGCTGATGCCCCATTTAGACTTTTATACACATTTTCCCACACTGGTGGAGACTACATGTGAAAAACTTCTCATTGAGAGAAAGAAAAAAAAAGAAGTTTGAGCACAAACCTCAAGATTACCACAATAAAGTCTGCAGGATGTTTTTTCCTGCATTTCGAGGGGGTGGGGGGGCACTTAAAGTACTCATACGGTATTAATTAGTAGTAAATATCAATTGTGTGCCATAAGATCTTTTTTGATCAGGGGGGAAAAAAAGTATATTTCTATCTGCTTCTGTTTTTGTAGCAATTAGCATTAGAATATAAGTTTCATCAATATTCACATTGCTGGTGAAAACACTGACAAACAGCTTATTGCAACATGGGCCTGGCAGATCTCTTATACTCTGCTGCTGCCTGCTGGCCGTGTTTTTCATAACCACGATTGCTTTAAGCCGCCTCTTCATGTCAGAAGCTGCAGCAACCTTCTGTATGCTCTTGCATTTAAAAAAAAAAAAAAAAAAAAAAAACGTGTAATCACGTTTCTGGGAGTGAATGACAAAGTATTGAAAACGTTTTTACACGTTTTTGAGCTTGAATGAGTTAAACATTTTTTTTTTTTTTTTTTTGCTAAGGTGTCAGACTAAATGTATAGAATGAGGTTTATTTTACAGGTTGTTTTGGAATGTCTCCGTTTAGTGGATTATGAAAATGATTCTGTGACCAAAGATCAGTTATTTTTGAAGCTGTGAGTTTATTAATGTATTTTAATTTAAAGTTGATTGGAGACTTAGAAATCATCACTGAGGCACATAGAGGGTTTATACGTTAGTAGTTTTCATCTCAAAGTTTGTGAGAATTAACACGGAGACGTTTCCAGTCCAATGACATGATTTATATGCAGTTATTTATGATGCAGGACTCGGGAGATGACCATCTTTACTGTTACATTAAAACGCCATCTCATTGTTGACAGAAACAATCAATCCAATTCACAGATCGCAAATCATCTGTTATGTCCTGCAGCCTCGGGCGTGCTTGAACGGGTTTTTTTGTTGTTGTTTTTCTTCTTCTTCTTCTGTAAGTGGTGAGAAGACAGCTGGAGACCTGATGTGGTCATAAAAGAAACACAATGTAATTTATGAATCGGCTGCTTTTGTAACACAAGCAGAGTTGCACAATATTTCCAGTGAGGTTTTCTGGAACATGTTTGTTTACCTCTGCCTTGATTTTCTGATTCAACGTTTTCTCACGGTCATTTTTATGTTAATATTTTTTTTTATTGTTATATTATTTGATGATAAACGTGACTTGAACAAATGTAAATATTAACAAATATATCAATAATATACAGTGTATTTTATATGTAAAAGAAGAAGAAGAAGAAAGTTGGGGGTCAGAGGTCAGGGAGTGCATATTAGCCTGACAGTCAAGACGTCCCCGGTTCAAATTTCACTTGTGTGGTTTTTCTCTGGGTACTCCTCAGAGGTGGGAATGGTCATTTGTTTATATAGTGGCTATAAAAAGTCTACACACCCCTGTACAAATGCCAAGATTTTCCACAATGTGTGACCTGTAACCTGTATAATTCTTTTTTTTTTTTCTTTTTTTTTTTTTAAATCTGTTCACACTGCTGCTGGACATGTAAATTTCCCAGAGGGAGCCATCACAAAGGCATCAATAAAGTCAAGTCTAAGTCTAAGTAATTGGCTGGCAACCAGTTCAGGGTGTAGCCCACCTACTGCCCGAAGCCAGCTGGGATAGGCTCCAGCACCCCCGCGACTCATGTAAGGAAAAGCAGCTCAGAAAATGGATGGATGGATAGATGTTCTCTTTAATTGGCTGACAACCAGTTGGATATGAATACAAGCGCTGTTTAAAAAAAAAAAAAAAAAAAAAAAAAAAGAGAGATAGATGGACATGGAAAGGGGTAAAGTGAGTTTTTTTTTTTTTTTTTTTTTTTTTTTTTATGTATTTCAGGGCTCCAAATCCATGCCTGCGCCCCTGATGCTTGTTGAGTCAACCCTGACAGATGTAATCAGGTGTGGTGCATACTCCCCACTTAACATGCCCTCAACACGTCATAGTCGACTCCACATTCAGCCAAGTGTCACCGCGCTGCTTCCAGTGAGTCCGACAACACCCCATCATCCACGCCCTGAAACACCTCCTCAGCACCAGCGTGTCGCTTCCGCGCCGTCGGGG
The DNA here is from genome assembly GCF_051991245.1 of Festucalex cinctus. Classification (NCBI taxonomy): domain Eukaryota; kingdom Metazoa; phylum Chordata; class Actinopteri; order Syngnathiformes; family Syngnathidae; genus Festucalex; species Festucalex cinctus. The sequence continues at coordinate 4,599,315 of NC_135422.1, forward strand.
TGAAAGTGACTCGGCGCTCACTTGCAACCGGACCGAATGGGGGCGGGGGGGGGGGGGCGTTTGTCTAATCTCCATCAGATGGAGCCATGAATGCGGACCACCTGAAGCTGTTTTCACAAGCCTGGATCGCATTCACCGCACAGGGGAGCTCATCGTTGGAGAGAGCGCGAACCCGGCGCCCTCGCACTGCTTTCGTTTTGCCAGAGTTGTGTGACTCACAACATCATTAGCACACGCACACTACAGTTATTCAGAACATGCTAACGCCCTGCTCGACCCCACCTTTCCCCTCTTCCAGCGCCTCTCTCCGGTCCGGGACCCCTCTGTGAGGACGAGGCGTGTTTTGGAGAGGCCTGTCCAACAGAGACTAAGCACGTTTCAGTCACCTTGTTGTATTGTTGACTTGAGTAACCAGATTTTTAAAACTAAAAAAACAAGACACTTTTGCTGACAATCAAATATACAGGGACCATTTATAACAAATGTAATTTATAGTCAATCTGTTATTACTTTAGCTAATGCTAAATGCTATCTTGGTAGTCAATACGGTCACCATAGCCTTTTTTTTTTTTTTTTCTCAGTCCTGGTGTTGTGGTAAATTGCAACCCCTTATTCTGATTTTGGTGCATCAAATAAATTATAAAATATTTCTATGTACTCCCTATAATGTGCTCACGTACTAGTCATGTTACTGTTTGGTGCATTGAATGAGTATTTTTATGCATAGTTCAGATGCCCTACTGTGTGAGTGGTTATTAACTCATTTGCTCCCAAAAACGTATAGATACGTTCTATTTTAAATGTTTTGAGTGTCCCAAAGACGTATTTATACGTTTTTATGTTTTGTTTGTTTTTGTTTTTTTTTATGCTAGAGCATACAGAAGCCTTTGATGAAGCCTCTCAACTGCAAAGAACAGTTGAAGAAATTGTAGTTATTACACAAACGGCCGGCAGGTGGCAGCAGAGTATAAGAGATCAACCATGGCCATGTTGAAAAAGAGAAAAGAAAAAATACTTCTGTGAAAATGGCTGGGAGTCAATGACGCACCTTGAATGTCGAACCTGAGTGAGTATGGCTTTTTTTGTTTGTTTGTTTCTTTGCAAGTGGGATTTTCGAGTTCAAAGGGGTGTTTCCGTACACACTTCCTGGTCGGAAAAGTCCAACTTTCCATTTGTTCCACAAGTGCAATATTAATCATAATGTTGTATTACAACTAGTGGGGGCACACAGAACATATTATGTAAAGAATATTTTGGGGTTTACGTCCCCTTTCAATGAACACAAATGAGCTTCCAGAAACGTTCAGCTGGCATTCGGTCTGACTACATTTCCCATGATTCTTAGACACAGAAGCAGGAAGTAGCTCTAATTCTGGTATGGCGTGAATGTGAAAGTAAATAAGAAGGAATCTAACTGTTAAAGTCCTTTTTAATTGGTTTATCGTATGAATTGCTATGACAACTGTGTGCTTGACATACACTTGGGCCAAACAATTGGCTTGCTGACTGGAAATACAGGACGAGATGTGTGTAAAATGGGACAAAAACAATGAGGCTGGCGAAATCTGCCCGAACTGGAGACACAAGGCTCAACAACGGGACGTCTGGTCACCCAATTTTACACCAAATTGGACAGTTAGTAAGAGGAAAAATGGGGAACAAGAGGTACCGTGACCTTTCTGTTGGCTAAACATAACCGCATGCCCCACGATAGCAGCATGAAGGGCCTCTTACATTAGCCAGCTGGCCCCTATCACCTAAGCAAATAGGTCAGCGTGGTTCGGCTGCAATCTCCACGTGTCACAGGAAACGGAGGCTCTCCAAAGTTCCACAAGCGATGTGTCGTCAACCATCATGAGGCTTTCTCGGCGAGGCGGCTGAAGTGACAAGGACTTTGAGGAGTGATGCAAGGGAGGAGAGGAGGAAGGGAGAGCCATTGGACAAGAGCGCGGTTGTGTAGCAAAGGAGCTGATTATACTCCCAGCTTTCCTGGATGTTATGTTTGTGTTGGCAGTTATGTGTTGACGCACTTATCCACAATGACATCAAATCAGGGATTAGCGATTGCATTAAAAAAAAAAAAAAAATCCATCTATTGCTTGAGTTTGTTATCAGTCACCATCACTGCTATTGCTCGTTTCCTGTCTACAATGTAGGTGGCACAATGACAACCAACGTCCAGATGTGCCCGCACGCAGACGCCATCCATCCGCCAACGTAAGCACACAAACGCAGCTTCGACAAACACCCGGCGACCTTTAACCGTGCCAAAGCCACCTGCATACACAATCGGACACCAACAAACGCAAATAAGCTCACGTTGGCGCCGCACAAAAGGCAACGCTGCGGAATGATAAGGTCCTGATAGTGTCTGCCATGTTTGACTGCGCAGCACTGACAGATTGATGGCTTTGTTGCGGGGTATGATAAAGGACAATTTGGTGGTTGGTGACAAGAGATGGAGGGTTGGATATGGTCAGTGCAGGTAATTCTGTGTCTGTACCTTTTCTTTAACTCTTTGACCGCCAAAAACGTTTAATGACGTATTCTAAAATCCTAACGAATGCCGCCAAAAACGTCAATTTACGTTTATAACTTTTTTTTTCTCTCAATGGGCAGCGCAACGTCTTGTGCAGCGCTGCCTTGTCACTAAACAAAAAACAGTGTCAAAGTCACTGTTGTACAATTAAAAAAAAAACTCTCTTTTCACAAATATCCTTTTTTTCTCTTAATATTTTTGTATTTGTACTTATGTCACTCAAATGATCTAATTTCAAATGGTGATTACTAAAGAACGGAATAAGGTAGAAACATACTTTTTTTTTTTTTCTCATGAAAAGAATGGAATCCAATCTTTCATATGGTATCCACCATATTTATGTTGTTATACCGCACAATATTCTGTTTGCTTTGAAAGATGAGTGAACATGCTCCAAATCGGCTGGCACCGTTGGGGTTTTTTGGATAATGTTTGGCAGTCAACGAGTTAACTCTTTGACTTCCAAAGACGTTTCATGATGATTAGTAAAATTCCAATGAATGGAATACGATCTTTCATTGAGTAGCCACATTGTATATGTAGTAAAGGCAAACAATATTCTTTTTGCCTTGAAAGATGAGTTAAAATGCTCAAAAGCGGCTGGCACTGTGGATTTTTTGTTTGTTTTTATAACGCCTGGCAGTCAAAGAGTTTAAGTAGAAGTATAGAGTAAAAAAAACTCTACTCCTTTACTCAACATTTACTCATGAGTAAAAGTAAAAAATAAAATAAAATAAAATAAATAAACACAAAAATGTACTTAAGTACTAGGGCTGCACAATATATAGAAAAAATATCGATATCGCGATATTGGCCCTTGCAATATGCATATCGCAAAGGCATGCAATAAGTTTTATATGGAATTTTATGATTTCATATGAATTTGACCAGTCAGATGCTAACTAAAATGTGCATCAGCATTCAATAGTAGAAAATTATCAAAACATAATTACAATTAATTAACTAAGATTACATTAAGGTTGCTTATTTTGCCACATGACAAATTTGTTTCTTTCATTAGGTAATAAAAACGTAATTTCTTTAGGTACATGTTTAAATATCGCAATAATATCGATATCGCTCTGTTCAGCAAGTATATCGCGTATCGCATGTTTTTCCAATATCATGCAGCCCTATTAAGTACTAAAGTAAAACGTAAAAATGATTCTTTAAATGTCTTTCACAATTGCTTGTTTTGAAAACGTAATGAATAAAAATACAGATGTCAAATGTAGGCTTGGTGTAAAAATATGTAGTCACCAAAATAAATATTCAAGCAAAGTAAATAGGCTACACCTAAAAAAAAAAAAAAAATCTTAAGGACAGCAACAAAGTATTTCTTCTTCTTTACTTCCCACCACTGCCAAGGAAAAAATTATCTATGCTTGAAATTGAACTAATAACAGATAGTAGAAGTTTTTGCGCTATAAAATATAAATACATACTGTCTGTATTTTTGTAGACACAAAAAAATCCACTGCCTATAAAATGTACAGAATAATTAGAGCTGTCACACGATTACATTCTTTAATCAGATTAATCACATTTTAGGATTTTGATTAATCACGATTAATCGCTTAATTAAAAAGGCTTTTTATCAACACTTTTTGCCCGCCAAATTTCAAATGCACCTGTTATGTGTTAATTTTTCGGGCATTTAATGTTGAGCAGCAATATCCATCTGTTTTTATCATCTCAGTGGGTGGCCATTTTGCAACCTGCTGTCGAGTAAAAATTACATCATAGGTCTCAGGTAACAGCCAATCACAGCTCAGCTTCAGAAATCAGGTGAGCTGTGATTGGTCGTTGCCTGAGCCCTGATCAACTGTGATGTCATCTTCAGTCGACAGCAAGTGGCAAAATGGCCGCCTCCTGAGATGGATAAAAATGGCTGTATTTTGGTTTATAACTCGTATTCCGCAAATGTAATATTAATCAGAATGCCATGTTGAGACTAGTGAGGTCACATATAACACATATTGTCAAGAAATGTTTAAGGTTGACTTCCACTTTAAAAAGGCTTTTTATCAACACTTTTTGCCCGCCAAATTTAAAATGCACCTGTTATGTGTTAATTTTTCCGGCATTTAATGTTGAGCAGCAATATCCATCTGTTTTTATCATCTCAGTGGGTGGCCATTTTGCCACCTGCTGTCGGGTAAAAAATGACATCATAGGTCTCAGGTAACAGCCAATCACAGCTCAGCTTCAGAAATCAGGTGAGCTGTGATTGGTCGTTGCCTGAGCCCTGAGCAACTGTGATGCCATCTTCAGTCGATGGCAAGTGGCAAAATGGCCCCCTCCTGAGATGGATAAAAATGGCTGTATTTTGGTTTATAACTCATATTCCGCAAATGTAATATTAATCGGAATGTCATGTTTCGACTAGTGAGGTCACATATAACACATATTGTCAAGAAATGTTTAAGGTTGACTTCTACTCTAAGTACCTCATGTGAGTACTTTTTCCCACTTCTGTTCATTTCTCACTTGATGGGTTCATTGAAAGTTCTTCTTTTCAGTGTATACTATCATTGCGCAATACACACGCGGTGCATGGGCCGTGGTCCTCCCTTCTCTTTTGGCTCGACGTGACTGGCCGGTACCGGTGTCAGTCAGGGGGGGGCGGGGGTGCACCGCTAATTTGTAAACGCATGCTGTGTCAATTTGGGTTTCAGTTGCGTCCTCGTGTAAGGCTGTCAGCAGGCAGCAGGTCTGAACCGAGTTTTGGGAGTCCTGCACGTATTTCATCACATGAGCGAGCAGTTGTTCGAACCTTTTCATTTGGATCGCAGTGCCACTAAAAGTGTGACGGTGAGGGAAGACGGAGGACTTTACAGTAACTTTTTCTTTTGGTGTGCGCCGTGGCTCACTTTTTCTTTGTTTTTGTTTTTGTTTGTTTGTTTTGTTTTTTTAAAAGATGTTCCTCAAGCGGTCCGTTTTGCTGTTGATTGTGTTTTGTTTGGTTCGGGCGCTCGAGGCACACGAGTGCACGTCGTGCCACCTCCGGACATGCCCCGCGAAGCCGACACATGGCTGCGATGGTGGCCGGACCTTGGCCAGGGATCCTTGCGGCTGCTGCGAGCACTGTGCCCGCCTGGAGTGGGAGCCGTGCGGGGGGGCGGACTGGAGCCTCGGCTACTGTTTCCTGGGGCTGACATGCGCTTCTGTCAACTCTACTGGACATGCCGTCATCCCTGAAATCGGGGTTTGTAAAAGTGAGTGGAACATGCATGTCATTTTAAGACAGTATTTAGTAGTAGATATAGAACAGGGGTACCCACCCTTGGGGGTACCCATGAACTGCCATTTGCTTTTGCACCAGCTTGCCACTTGACTGTAACAATGTGGGATAATACAATATACCAGTACCTTTTTTTTTTTTTTTTTTTTTTAACCTTTTCAAACGTTACCTTATAATAGGGGTCTTAAAAAAATCGATTCGGCAATATATCGTGATACTACATTGCGCAATTCTCGAATCGATTCAATCGGCGGCTGAATCGATTTTTAAACTTCCATTTTTAATGGAAAAATAGTCAACAAAATGTCTTACTTTGGGTTAGGGTTCACACCTTAAGCATGGAAGAATGTTTTATGAACGTAACATTAAGCCTTAATATTTTATTTCAATGCTGTTCAAGCATGAAACAGATTACAACCTGTATAAGACTGAAGTTTCAGATAAAAAAATAATACATTTTCATACAAATCTTACACTCTACAAGTTTACTGATTAGTATTTTCTAAATTTGAATGAAAAAAATCACAACAATCGACTTATAAATTCGTATCGGGATTAATCGGTATCGAATCGAATCCTGTGAATCGTGATACGAATCGAATTGTCAGGTACTAGGCAATTCACACCCCTAGATTAGTCGAATTGGATACATTATTGACACTGGTGCACACCCTTAGACAATGACATCATTGTACCTGCATGCTGCCTTTTCGAATTATACTGTAATAATTTCAACATATTAAATATTTAGGGATGTTAGTGTAGATTTGAAATGAAATGTGCACCCTCAGAAAAAGTTCATGATTACAATATTCCCAAATGTTGATAGTTTCACTTTACTTTGAAGTCCAATAGCATTTGTGTAATAGGGATGTAACGATATCCAAACATCACGATACGATATTATCACGATATGAAGGTCACGGTACGATAATTATCACGATATTTAAAAAAGATCACAATATTGCAAAAAAAAAAAAAAGACCTCGGACTAAAAAAAAAAGCACAATATTGTGCTTTTGTCCATAACAGCAATGCATATAAACCACCTACAATCTCTAATAAGAATATTGAGGCACTTACTTGCTGATGCAAGCACGCATTGATCGCTTCACAAGCAAATTAGGTTCCCCTTCATCTGACAATTAGCATAGATTTTAAACATAGAAGGCCAAAACATCCCTAATGAAAATTGAATCGCACTAATAAACTAACCACTAGAGGGTGCTAGAACTGCACAAATGGAAATCAACCTGACTTTTTTTTTTTTTTTTTTGACAGATGTGTTCCTTTTAAATGTTGTGAACATGACGACGACGATATTGTGGAAGTTCACGATATCACAATATTGCCCATATCGTTACACCCCTAATGTGTAATGGGAAGTGGATCTTGAAGGACAAAAAGGGGCTCAAAGTACATGATCTGTCATCATTGTACAGTATCTTATCACTGAGATACCTTTTTGCCTCTAAGAACGGTTTAAAGAAGCTGGAGTTAAATAATTAGGCAGATGATTGAGAATTTAACTCATCTTGTATCGATATTTTGTGACAGTTGTGCTCTACAATATTTACAACATCAGCCAGTCAAGTTGGCAGTAGTGACTACAATGAGTTGTGTGCCCCGCTGTCAGTTTGGAGCAGCTCTCAAGGGGTCTTCACTGCCAGCAAAACTTTCCAGGTTCCGTCGCTCTTTCTTTTCTTCGAGGCTTGAGTCGTCACTCCCGAGCGCAGAGCACGACAATATGTTTCGGCAAATTGAATTACATGCGCTCGAGCCCTGGCAAGTCTTGCTGTCGAAAAACTCACAAGGTTGTCAAATGTCGGTTGAGATGGGAGGAGATTAGAGGAACTGTGCAAGGGAGCGTTTTGAAAGTTGGAGCAGTTGTTCTATCGCCATGCTGCATTACTGTTACGATGTGAACTTCAACGTCAGGTTCCTCAACATCTACGATGAATCACGTAACGATGGATTTCCTTGAGGAACAAGCAACCCGACCCTCCAACCTGCACTCTGTCCATGCCCGTGTGGAAGATTGAAGTGGACTGACAGCTCTCAGGCTTCCCTTGACCCGGTCTTTCAACTGTCCCTCTGTAAGGGTGGTTGAAGTCAAGGTTTCACGATAATTAGCTTTTGATTGTGCCTCATGCTCATGTTGTTCGTCTTCAAACGCGGAGCTCTGATTGAGTTGTGTTCTCTGGTCATGTGGCTCCAGGCTTCTTTGGGAGTATGCCGCTGACCCTCGAGTCACACGCGCACGCACGCAGCCCAAGGGTCTAGGTGGGGGTAAATCAACACCTCCCGGCATGTTTTCAGGGGCCACAGTAGGTAGCCTGCTCAAGACTGATCCCAGATTTCCCTCCCCATGCTCCAAAGGTCTTAAAGTGATTAGACTTGCAATCAGCAGTGGTGGTGGGGTAAATGTTTCCACTTTCTGATCCGCTACTTTTCTGGTCTTCTGGGTGGTCACAATGTGTGTGTGTGTGTGGAACAGCAAGAGCGTTGTAGCGCAGGTGTGATGCCTTGATCAGGATGGCCTTTTAATCCTTTATCTTACATCATCTTGACATTTTCGAACACAAAACCCTGCTGTTAAGAGAGGATGCAGCTGCCATTGAAATATGTTAAAAATGACCGGGTAAGTGCTTAATTATGTGATTTCTGAAGGGATAATAAACAGAAATGATTACATTAGCCTGAGAAAAAAATGTTGCTTGTAAAAGAAAATAGTAGTTAAGATAAATTGTCTACATGGAGTGCAGACGAAATATGCAAAATATGTGGCAGAACTGTTAGCCCCTTCCGTTTGCATGCCGTGTCTTGAGTATACAAACGACATGCTTCGAAGGATAGTCATCAGGACCTCTTGACTTATCTGTGATCTGCCTGTCAGGCAGGTGAAAATCATCCAGTCTTCAGTGCTCAATGATTTGCTTGGATGTTCTCGAGTCAACGCGTTTGCCCTCCCACATTTCCTATCCCCGACTTTACATAGGTTGTAGCAGAATGCTAGCTCGGACGCTACGTCCACTGCGCCTCCGTCACATGCCTTTCTCCCTTCCTCTGGTATTATCTAATGTTTCAAAGACTTCCTTTTTAGCCCCCTATCAGCCAGAGGGCCTCTAGAGGTCGGCTTTCTCATCCCGACTGTGGATGCCAAGACAAGCAGACGGAGTGGCTGAGCGAGGGATCCCCCTGGGATGAAGCCACGGGCCTTGGCCAAGAGTCATGCCAGGCCAGATCCCAGATAACCGGGTCAGACTAGACTGTGGTCAGGCAGGCTTTGGATAAACAATGTCCAGTCTTTCATTGACTGTTTGACTGTTTCTCAGTGGCGTGGAACAACACCCGCCCAAACAGACGGGCACCTTTTGTACGTACCATTTCGTAAGAAAACACCTCGCCAGTGACGGGAAAATCTTGGGATGGAAAACTGTTGAGATGAGGATCATTTCAAGGTGAAGGAAATCAGAGGGAGCGTTTGGTGTTTAGTTTATTGAAAAGACTTGTTTTGCTGGCTGCCTGGGAGAGCTATTAACTCTTTAATAACGTTTAGTGAAATCACGACGTATGCCGCCATAAACGTTAAGTGTCAAGTACTTTTTTTTTTTTGTGACTATATCAGTGGTCAGTGCAACGTCCAGGTGCAGCGCAGCCGGGTCAATGAGTTGTGAAATAAAAAAAAAAACACCCACTAACTATGGCCAGCAGATGGCAGCGGTAGCTGCTCGGGCCCTAACTAGAGCTGCAAATTACAATGAAACATGACGCAATCTGATGAAATAGAACATTCTCAAGGCTGACGTGAATGATCAAAGCCTAAACCTATTGAACCTAATTTGACGGAGGGTCACTAAGCAAAAAATATTAGTATCAAAGTCACTGTTTTAGAGAAAATGCATCTTTTCTTTTCAATTTTCGCTCAATATCACTCAAATGACCTATTTTCAAATGGTGACTACTAAAGAACGGAATAAGGTAGAAACATACTTTTTTCTGAAGTCATTTCTGCTTTAAACGGTCAATAAAATACATTATACTCATGTCACTCACCACACTAATAAAGTAGCCGATTTCCTCTTCGCTCCAAAAGCGTGCTGCTGTGTTGCGTCACCATGTTTGTTTACCTCTGCCGGTGTTTTTCTGGTGCGTTGAGCGCCGGACGCACGTAAGCGTATCATCACACTGTGGCATTTTTTTGCTGCAGAGACAGAAAGTAACATGAAAACGCATCGGAGAAATCAATGTATTCTAGTTCGGCAACGTAAGATGGCCGCCGCGCACATAAATAGTTCCTGTACACACAAAAAAAAAACAAGATTCCTTCCTAATAGAATATGCGCAGAACAAAAAGGTACCATGATCACGTTTGTATGACCTGCAATCATTATTCAGGCTTTTAAAAACCCACATAAGAGCAAATTCCGGTTTTTGTGCGCGCTTACATGGCCTTTCAAAACCCAAATATTTGAAATAACGCCAACAGAACTAACTGAGAATAAATAGAATTCTTAGCATTTAAGTCTATTTAAAGAGAGAATTTCACAACGGTATTCATTCCAACTCTTGGGAGAAGAAAGCCAGAGAGTTAAAATAAGCTCAAATTGTGCTTCATCGTGGTTTTAATGAGGCATGGGAGCCACATGCTTGGGAAAGTGTCACACTTTGTCTCATCCTGTTTACTCAGTTGCCGTTCTTGCTGATCTTTGACAACTATGAAGAAGTGTAAATTGCAGTAGTCTTTAGTCATGCATTCATAAGAAAAGAACACTATGGCTAATGTGTTATGTGAGGGCCCTCGCTAATCCTGCCGTTTTTGGTGGGGGATATTCAGTAATGTGGCTCATCACTCAGTCAGTCCCTCCTGGTATTGTGAAGACTAGTCCAAGTGTGGCTTAGCATGAATGCGCCATCTCTGCGGAAGAGGCATGCCTGGCAAAAGAACGGTTAGCTGGTGTCATGAGTTTGGTGCAAGTGGCCTTGGTACAGAGGAGGCGTTTCTAGGAAGCAGAAAGGATTCACTCGCTGGGGGCGCACCATGCTGTGGAACAAAAGCAAGAGAATGGGTTCAATGGTTGGAGTAGCATGGCACAACAAGGGGGGAAGAGGAAGGGCGGCCCAGAATTATACTTGACACTTCACTAGCTGTTGAGTGGTTCAACTTTAAACTTTAAACTCCCAGAGTGAAATGACATGATTACCTTTACATGCAGTCAAGCTCTCTTTCAAAATATGATTTGAAACGCTCTTATTCAGGTTTTTAAAAACCCCAATAAGACCCTTAAGTTTACCTCTTTTAGAACCTGAATACTTGGTCATAGAAACGTGTATCAGGATCCTTTGGATGGAACTTTGACTTGTGTTCTGCGCATGCTCTATTCGCAAGGAATCTTGCGCTGCGCGGCGGCCATCTTGCGTTGCCAGTTGCCGAACGAGCCAACCTTGAATACAATGATTTCTCAGTGGCGTTTTCGCATTATTTTCTGTCTGCGGCGAAAACGCTAGCGTGTAAATATACACGCTTAGCGCGCGTTTGGAAATACGGTGTGAAGTCTTAAGTGTGAGAGTGAACATACGTTCAGCGAGGCAAAGTGCACTCTGCTACCATTAATTTGCCAACGCACCAGTCTGTTGTGCTAGCAAGACCACAACTTTGTGTTTTGTTTACAACACGACTCTGTAGTAGCCAATTCGCTAGCCCACACAGCTAGCTTACGTCAACGTTAGCCAACCTAACCACCGCCTTAAGAAAAGCCGCAGACTTGGCGCCACTAAACTGCAAACTTCCAAAAAAGCAGTTCATAACTTACCAACTTGAGAAATATTCACGGTCCACAACCGATATGAATATTTTATCTTAAAACACATCTATATTCTTTGGCTTTTGGCGCACCATGAGACTTGTTCTTGGTGTTTTGTGGTGTGTATGAGTTTGATGTTTGGTCTACTTATTTATGTATTTATTTATCTCTTTATTTGCTACTTCTTACTTATTTACTGATGTAAAATGTATTTACTTGTATAAAATAAAAATAAAAAAAAACCCTGTATTTGCACTTCAAAATGTTTGCTTTGTTCTTGTTTACTACAAAACTGATGTTTATGTACAGCACTTTGTATACAGCAACGCCTGTTCTTAAAGCGCTTTATGAATAAAGTTGAGTTGAGTTGAGAACCAAGTTAAAAGCGGAAATGACGTCTATTTGTGTAATGACGTTGTCCGTGTGTGCGTTGTGGATTAGATTGTTATATGTATATGGCTGTCCACTGACGTATGTGAACGGCTTATCCAGAATGTTTCAGAAACTAGAATTTTAACTAAATCCAAAATGTAAATGCATGTAAATGTAGCCAGTGACAACAGCTTGTCTTTTACCCTTCACGCTGGACTTTTATAGCATCATTACAAACCAGAACCTTTTTTTTTTTTTTTTGCTGCAAAGGAAGCCAATGCTTACCCTTATGAGATACAGTCGTGTGGATTATAGCTCGACAAATTAGCAATTAGCTCAAGTGATCCTTTTTCCACCCAACTTTCATGTGCAGTGCTTCCAGACCATCCAGAGGCCGGCCTGGAGGACGAGCGGTGCCCGCTGATGACGGGCTGCGACAGAGAAGAAGGTCAGTGTGTTTGTGATGCCAGACACACCTGCCTGGGCTCGTTCACCTATCCAGACCAGGAGACCTGCTTGAAGGCCCATTCAGGTGAGCGACCCCGTCCAGTTTCGCAGTAAATTCGTTTTCAGAACAGATCCGTAATAGTCGAAGAGGTCCTAATCCCCAACAGATGTTGCTCGGATGTGACTAACGCTACTTCGATATCGTGGTGATGACACACACGTTAAGACTTTTGCCTTCTTGTGACTCATCGATGACTGTTGCGCTGCTCCGTGGCTGGGGTCCATCCAGAGGGTCGGAAGCAAGAACAAGCAAGACACGGGCAGAAGTATGTGGGACCGTCCAACCCGGCCTGCATGTTCTCTGGATGTAACCTGACCACTGGCGGCTGCGTGTGCGAGTCGCAGAGCTGCAGCCACCACTTTGCCTACATCAACCGCAGCCAGTGCCAAGAAGCCGCAGGTAACCTTCAGCTTGACTTTCTGTCAAAATGGAAATGACGTCGCAGTTGCTCAGGTTTCAGCTAACGACCAATCACCTGTTTTCTGAGTTTGGTCATGTGACGTTCACAGATCTTCGGAACTGTGATGTCATTTGGAGTTGGCAGCAAATGGCAAAATGGCCGCCCGCTGAGATGGCTTAAAGCAGGTGGATTTTGCTGCTTAATTCATATTCCACAAAACCAAAGTCAACTTTGTCGTAGAGTCACTCAATTGGATAATTTTGCTGTGTGAATAGTAGTGTTAATTTTGCTAATGAAAATTAAAAAAAAAAATAATTTCGTCAACACACATTTTTCACCGGACTAAAACTAGACTAGACTAGAACCCTCATTAACATTCTTCTTCTGTTTTAATTCACATTGCCCCATCACTTGTGAACTATTTTTAGCACAGACCTATGAGCTACTCATGTTGTCCTTGGGGCTAACTAGTACCTGCTGGCAACATTAATTTTTAGGACAATGCACATTATTCAGACTAAAACGGCATCTGTGTTTGCTGTATTTTGTCTTGCTCCCTCCTTCCTCCTCCTCCTCCTCCATTATGTTCTGAGCAGGGGGAAAAATTAGTTGGAAGCAAGACGCATCTCATTTAAGCAACTCTGCAAGCAGCCAATCACATTGTGCTTTGAGGTGATGTCACCTCAAAAAGGAAAAGAAGAGCCATGACTTGACTTTTCAAAACCACGGTAAACCATCAAACCGGTAATTCGGCCAATGACTATTCACAACCTTTAATGAGCCAAGGCACATATTTTGCAATAGATAAATCTTGTGACATAACCACCCAAAAAAAAATCTCACAAAAAGCATATACGTACTGTAATAACGTAAAATTTGCGTCTGTTAAACACATACCTATTTATTCAATTGGCTGAATTGCAACAGGCGGATACATAGATTAATTGAACCGTCTGCCATCTAGTGGCAGAGCATTAAATTGTCATGTTACATCGCTGGCATAACTGAACAATTCAACAAACTTGCTTCAAACGACTGATTTCTGTCAAATACTGAAATCAAATGATCCAGACATTACTTCAAAGTGTTGCACACAAAATTGTATTAATAATACAAACAATAGATATCAGTGTTTTGACGCTTTCCCTCATTTCTTCCCGCCGTAGCGACCCGTCATAATATTGTAACTGAGCTGCCCGCCAGCGCTCAGTGACCTTGTTACCTCTTACGCCGTTTTTTTTTCACCGCAATCTTGTTCTCCGCTGGTTTACAAAATCGCTGATGTAACGTGGGTGCAAACGTTTGATCCGAGGCAACGTGGTGCGAAGACACTCCCGTGATAAGCGTAAAGGAGAGGGGGGGGGGTTGCAGGCAGGCAATTGAAGATATGAAATCACGGGTAAAGCCAAACAATTTTGATGAGGTTTTTCTGTCAGGCCTGTCGCTTAGAAGGGTGCTGTTGGCTCGTTTGACACTCAAGGAGAGTTGATGTGGAATTCCTGATAAGGCATTTTGGACTCCTATTTGGAAGGAATTCCCCTCCTTTTTCTTGCTGATATGACTAAGCACAAACAATGTTTACAGAAGTCATACAATTGGGCGGATTATAATAATAGAGTCTTATCAGCCTTTCACAGATAGCAGTATGAGCAAATATACACTTTAAAGAAACAACACACTGCTACAATCCCATGTGGATTTCCCAGTTTGTTGTTCAGATTTAATACCTTGACCATTATGTATTTTACATTATTAGCATGTTGAGCACAAGCCTTACACTTACTGGCCACAACATTCCGTACACCGGGGGTGTCCAAACTTTGTCATTTGAGGGCCACATCCAGAAAATCAGAAGGACGCAAGGGCCACAGAATGTTATGAAGAGAAATTGTGTTTAATCCTAAAAATTGTACAAATAATTTGTTTGTGCTTTTGCATATTTCGAAAAATGCTACAGTATATAAACCAATTTATTTGTAATATGGCAGTAGGGATATTATTGTTTTGGAATTTTTCATTTTAGTTTTTATTTTGTTTTGAGTTTAGTTTTTTTTTTAAATTTAGTTAGTTTTAATTAGTTTTCAGGGTGGTTGTTAGTTTCTTTATTAGTTTTAGTTCTTTAATAAATGCTTAGTTTTAGTTCAGTTAGTTTCAGTATTAGTTTTAGCTATTTTTTTTTTTTATTTTTTTTTTAATATGTATTACTTGTGCACAATATTTAAAAAACACCATAGGCTCAATGTCATTATTCCGGTTTATATCAAAATAAATCTACTAAAAATCACATTTAAAATCATCCCCAAAGGCTCATATATAAAATTAATTACCAAAGACTAAAACGAAGGACATCTTTCCTATAATTATAGTTACTGTAGTTTTATTTTAGTTAGTTTTGTAAACATAAAATGTAATTTCAATTAGTTTTCTTTTTTTTAAAAAGCATCTTCGTTTTTATTTTATTTTGTTAACGAAATTGTTGTTTTGAATTTTAGTTTTTTCGTTAGTTTTAGTTAACTAAAATAAACTTTAATAGCACCTGTTTTTCGACACCCTCCCTTCTTACTTTGACCATCTCCAAACATTTTTGTTTTTATTTTATTTGAACTGAGTCACATGGCATTTTTAACATATGTCGCGGGCCACTAGAAAATGGACGGCGGGCCGCAAATGGCCCCCGGGCAGTAGTTTGGACACTCCTGCCATACACCTTCCCATCCAAACAATGATATATAATAGTAATTCTAAATAATACTTGTCTTTTGTTGTCTTTGATTGACACACAAAAAGAGGTGTTAATTCAAATATACAGTATGTTTATTCTGAAGTGTTTCTAATTCATATATTGCTGCTATCCTGTAGCTTAATGAGGTACAGCCGTGCAAACTGTAACTACAATAAACATCCACTTTCAATACAGCTTGTCCTCATTACGTTCGCTGGCCACATACTGACAACCAGTCATTCACACTCACATTCGCACCCATTTAGAGTTCTTCAAATAACCTAACCTGCATGTTTTTGGAATGAGGGCGGAAGCCAGAATTAAGTGGAGAAAATCCGTTTAAGCGCAGGGAGAACATGCAAAAGTCCACACATGAAGGCCTAATTAAGCCGAGATTCAAAATTCAGAATCGCTCAACTGCTAGTTAGTTAGTTGGATAGTTAACTAATTTAAGTAGTAGGGGTGTGCTAAAAAAAACCGATACGGCAACATATCGTTGCGGGCCTCATTACAATACACGTATCGATACGCAGGCGTCAGAATCGATATTGCTCGTTAACTTTAAATAGGCAGTTAATGTTTGCCTTTGCAGCTTGCATTGTACCTAAAAAATAAAAACCAGCAGCGTCTTTGAAGTTAATTGCCTTCAATTAATGCAAAAATAGCTCACCTGTGATTGGGCACTGTGTCTTGCTAAGAAAAATGAAAGCAGAGGAGGAATATCAACATTTATTTACATATAAACTACATGGCACGTGTCTTAATGTACCAATTTTCGTATATTTTGTTTAAAAACGAAATAGAATGTGTTGCATGAAAAAAAAGCTGTTTTTATTTCCCCAAATATTTCAAATAAGCACATTTTAGAGCTGTATTTTTTTTTATTAATTATTATTAATAATAAAAAAAATAAAATAAAATAAAATAAATAATAAAAAAATAAAAATAAAAATAGAGCTGTAATTTTAATACTTTTGCTCATATCGGCTCATGCCTATTAATAAATTGTCCCGGTGTGTCTGTGAAAACTGTTCCTTGCTCTCCAGTGTGGACACATTTAGACCAGGTATGCCGCTTGGTGGTAAACCAGAAGAGCTGCTAACAAAAATATTTTTGTCAGTCAGCATAACAAGCATATCCTTTAGGTATACATATGACTGTTATTATAAAATGCAAGTAAATAAATGTAATATATCGGGATACGTATCGCCTTGAAGATCAAGTATTGGGATACATATGTATCGCGATACGTATCGTATCGTGACCCCTGTATCGTGATACGTATCGTGAGTTTGGCAGCAATACCCGGCCGTAGAAAACAGGGGAGCTGCGATTGGTTGTTTCCTGAGCAACTGTGATGTCATCTTCAGTCGACAACAAGTGTCAAAATGGCCGCCCCCTGAGATGGCTAAAAACGTCCGGATTTCGCCTCAGAAGCGAAACTCTCTTCAACGGAAACACCGACAATTCGAAATTGTACTTTATCGAAATGGTACAATATCGCTTTTATTTTTGCGAAAAAGGGGAATGGAAACGCACCTACTATCATATCCACAAGCTTCTGGCCATGGTCTCAATTTCCCCAAACTGCATCCTGCTTCGTGGGCCTCACGCTTGCGTGTACGAACATAGTCCAAACAATGCCAACTCTCCCAGCTGTAACCTCTTGTTGGGCATGATGCCAGACCCCCAAGAGTTTTACACCAGAGACGGCCTGATGTGTCCCCATTGTGGCGCAACTTTATAAAACCTTAGGATAGACCAGAAACCCACGGAGGGCAGCTGGACTGAGACAGCTTTGTTCTCTGCTGACTTGCTTCCAAAGTCAGTTGGTGAACAGAACTTGCATTGTGCACTTTTTTTTTTTCCATGAGTAAACGGAGGCTGTCAACACAAGTCTCCTCTGCCTGGCTGAAGCGCTCTGGTTTGGGGGAAAGACTGCTCGCCTTGTGCCCTTGGTTGGGGAGTGATGAAAAAAAAAAAAATTTAGAAAGGAGATGTTTTTCTTTCTTCAATGAGCTGCTGAGATGCCAGAAATACGCATTGTTGACAAAAGAGCTCATTCTGTGGTAATGGCGCAATTTTCTTATCCGAGCTCTCAAGACTAGCGTCAGATATCTTCGCGCATGCCTGTGAGTTAGGGACAGGCTTATTTTTAATTCTGGCAGATTAGGTTCTGGCCTAATGTTTTCTATTCTTTGCCACTATGGTTGCCCAAATGTGATTTCGGCTGAGACACTTAATCAAGCATACCAAATCAGGCTTTTTGTGTCTGTGCAAACTGGAGTATGACCACCATCATAACACAAAGATTGCTTCTAATTACACCCATCCATGCTCGGTGAGAAAACACAACTAGCACAAAATCCATTTGCTGTTGACTTTTCCCATCTTCTATTGTGTTCGCAAACGTGCCAGGCAGAAAATTATATTAATTAGTCGTGCAAGGGCCGGACGGTTTTGCAAATGGATTCTTTTTATTCTGTTCATTTGAATGACAATAGTGTGTCTGACAGCTGCTTTTCCCAGTGCCCTCTAACCTCGGCCATTATCGGCGTGAAAGAGTAATCAACGTTCTCTCAGAGACATACAATACATGGAAAGTGTTTTTCAGCGCATTTTCTATGACTTGGTGCCACATGAGGTTTTCATATGCAAAACCTTGAAATGATGTATGGCAGACGGAGTGAGAAGAACTCATTGTGGGTAATCCAATCACAGTGGCCGAGACGTTTATTCAACTCCACCGTAGGAATAAGGCCAAAAATCATTGAATACAGGGCTTTCCCCAGAATTTCTATGACTCCATTCGTTGAGTTTTGTGGCAGTCCTCACTATTCCCATGCTGCAGGAATAAATAGTGAAGATGCATCACGCTCCTGCTCTATTTCTCAAAGACAAAAACAAATAAATGTGTAGACCTTTAGGCTGAACCTTCTTAACTCGCTTCACCCCCAGCCATATTCACTGAAGCACAACCCCCTTCGCCACCGGCTGTTTTACTGGATTTTGACTGAATTTGCAAGGCCACAGAATATTCAGAGTGTTCTATTGCTGTAAACACATGGAACCTACCAAAATAAAGATTAGAGTCTCTTGTTTCATTAGGAAAAAAAAAGTATATTTGTATCTGTTTCCGTTTCTCAGCAATTAGCATTAGATTATTGCTATGTTTCATCGATATTCACAAACACTTTCAAAAAGAGCTTGTTGCAACATGGCCCTGGTTGATCTCATACTCTGCTGCCACCTGCTGGCCATTTTGTGTAATAACTACCATTGCTTATGATACCTCTTCATGTCAGAAGCTGTATCAAAGACTTCTGTATGCTCGTTCATAAAAAACAATAAAACGTATACATATGTTTTGTGGAGTGAATGACAAAGTATTTAAAAACATATTTCCAGGTTTTTGGGTTAGACTTTGGTTGTAGGTTCCAGTTTATCACTCTCCCATTCCGTTGTCCTATATCGTTGGCAAAGTTCGGAGGGCCTCTGATAGAGATAAATATGAAGGATGAGGCATATCATCAGATGGAGTCACGTTGCACCTTGGACCTAACAGTTGTGGCACGCTCCAGTCTGGGATGCTCATCAAGAACTGGAAATGCAACCAAAACACCCATCAAATATCGCACAATGTCAGTGTGTATGATTGAACCTAGTTCCCAAACCATATAGTTTACCGCGGGCAAATCTTGTCAAGTACGTCCCATCACTAAATCCGAATCCAGATTTTTATAACGCCATTGTCCATTGACACATTCCAGTTTTGATAAAGGCAGTAAGGATTTAAACTAGCAATTACTGGATTCTCCTTAACTATCATCTCGGCTCTAGCTGCTACTGCAGAAAGTGTTTATGTACCGTATGTTCGGGAACGGATCTGTGAAATTGATTCAAGAAGTGATTTACAATTAGTGGACATAATATGAGTCTGTGCTCCCAATCTCACTCTCTGCCAGTGCCGGATACATTACCGTAGTACTGAGAACCAGAATAGATGTGATGTCCCTTTTGGCTGGGGTAATCCAATCTTGGTAAGGTAGATTCTGTTCTCGAACAATGTTGGTACAGAGGGGCCTTCCACTTTTCTTTTCCTGAACAGCCTCCAAAATATACCCTTTCAGCCCCTTTGCCCAGATTTGCAGTGGCCCGGCATGCACCCGTCTCCCCCTTAACAAGGGGTATCAGAGCTATTATGTTGGCTCTGGTGAATGTATAGATCAAGACATGCCAAGTGAAGCGAAGTAGGGAGAAGAAGAAAAGCTCTGTTGAGGAGCTGTTTGGACTGTGATCCAGTCCAGTCATGCTGGGTGGGATCTGAGACCACTTTGATGAGGTTTGCAAGGGTCTTGTCATGTCTAGTAGCGCCGTCGTTTCCCTGACAGGATGCCGTAAAGCTGTCACAAAGTAAAGCGGTGATCTAATGACCGTGTGTCGGGTTTGTGTTGGATGGTGGTGTGAAGTTGGGTTTTTCGCCGTAATAGGAGTAGCGTCTGTAGAGTCACTCGACTGAGTATGAGGTGTGAGGTAAGAACACACCACATGTTTGTATTGATACATGTAAGCTCACAAGAAGCCTTGCACCTTTGTCATTTGATCAGAGTGGTTGTCTGTTCGTACGGTCATTATTTAGTCTCCAACTTGTTGTGTAGAGTGATGTGTAGGTCGTAGTCTACCTTTTCGGTGAAATCAGCTGGAATAGGCTTCGGCTGCCTTGGACCTGGACTGGTGGCCAGTCAGTCGTAGGGCACATAAAGAAACAAAGACCATTCACTCTCAGATTCACACTATCACCGAACCAAACACTGCCTGCACCAAATGCAGGTGAAGGCGAATGTACCATTACATCATCAGTGACTGGATGAAATACACCAAACGTTAATCTATTAAGAGCTTGAATTGTAACCAATCACGTATTTATGTTGCAGCAGACAGTCTCAACATGTTTTTTGTTGTTGTTTTTTTGTGACGCAGACTTGACTTGGGCTAGGATCTAGTGGACTTGGACTTGATTTGGGCTCGGACCTTTGTGACGCAGACTTGACTTGTGAATTTGGACTTGTGAATTTGGACTTGATTTGGACTCTGACCTTGTGAACTTGGATTTATTTTGGACTCTGAACTTGTAGACTTGGATTTGACGTGGACTCAGACCCTTGTGACTCAGACTTGTCTTGGACTCGGATGTTTGTGATGCGGACTTAACCGGACCTTTGTGACTCGGACTTCACTTGGACTCTGACCATTGTGACGCACACTTGACTTGGACTCGGATCTTGTGGACTTGGACTTGACTTGGACTCGGACCTTGTGGACTTGTACTTCACATGGACTCGGACCTTGTGGACTTGGATTTTACGTGGACTCAGACCCTTGTGACTCAAACTTGACTTGGACTCGGATCTTTGTGATCCGGACTTCACTTGGGCTCGGCCCTTTATGACTCAAACTTGACTTGGAGTCGATAAAGGTGGACTTGACTGCAGCCCTGTTTTACAGGAGACGAATATTTAAACTGTACGTGTGCTACATATTCATCCCGCATGCGCCTGTGTCTTTATGTGTGTCAATTTCAGAGGCGCTAAGGTGTTCCAGTGTTACCTGTCCCGCTCTCCAGGTGTCATCATGCCCAAAAGGCTCAGTCTTGACCAAGAGTTACACACCCCCTGCTGGTTGCTGCCCTTCTATCCCACCCCAGTGCACCTGTGACTTTGGTGCCTGCCGCCAGCCCGACTGCCCAAGTGGACAGCGTGCTGTGCCACTCAGCAAGGCCAGCGGTCAGCCTGGAGACTGCTGCGATGTCTTTGAGTGCCAGAAAGGTGATTCTACCCAACTGCACATTACACAAACTGTTCTGACTGCTTTCCTACTGGGGGTTGTGGTTATGGCGTAGGAGGTGAGAGATTCATCTCCTTCTTGGAGGCAATTATTCCCTCATGCTCCTTATCCCTCCTGCTGACCACAAGGACACACTGGTTACAGATAGAGGTTTATCCCCTTCAAAAGAAGTTAACCGTTATCAATAGATAAAAACTTACAGTATCTGTGATGACGAGTGACAACAAAGACTTGAAGGAAAGCTGGCAACCATGATAATCCATGACGATCGACTGGTACACATGTTCAATCCCACATCTTTAGTCCAATAAACCGATTGGAAAGCTTAGATTTTTAGACCAATGACGTGAGCCAAAACTTGAGCCAATGAATTCTTAAAAGTATTCCGCAAGGTCAACAAAAGAGCAAGAAAATGATCTCGAAACATGTGGAGAATAAATAAATATGCTGCAGCATTACTCTTATGATGTAAGTCTCTAAACTAAAAGTGCTGTAATCAGTCTTCGAGCCACCTAAACCAAACTGACAAAGATGAATGAGTCAAGCAATTCCCTGTGTAGACCATTAACATTTTTCATATAGTGCTCATCCAGGAAATACAATGAGTGTCTTGGGTAACTTCCTCAGAGACTTCCCTGCTGTTTGTGCAGCTTTTCCTTTTTTGTTTTGTTTTTGAAAGCCTTGTAGCGGCGCAGCATCACAACACTGCTGGAAACTGAACCGAAGTTCCAAAATCCTGCTTCATGTTTCAGGCCCCATAACAACCCGGTGACGCCGGGAGGGGACCTGTGCGAGTGCTCTGTTTACTCTGCACTCTCAACAAATATTCACTGTTTTACCAACAGAACAAATTCTCATTCTGGCCCTTCCACATGTATAAATGGATGCCATGTCCTGGAATTAATGGACTTAACAAGCCCGTTGACCAGAAAAGTGCTTAGGCTATGAATTTGTTCAACAGAAGTGCAGTGTCAAAGGGTTTCTGTCTGGTCACACGTCCAGAGGGAGAAGGTTCAACAGTTCATTGATGGGAATGCTTTTTATGTTCTCCATTCTGCCAGTCGGGAGGGTAATCGAGTCCGGCAGGCTGGCGGGGGCTGAATGGCAGCCGTGGGGGCCATGGGATCAGTGTTTTGATAACAAGTGTCTGCTGCTTTTTGGGTGTAAGGCTTGATGCCCTTTGTGCGGCCCCTACTGTCTGTTAGCCATGCATGCCTGAGCGTCATGACGCAAAGTTCAATAGACGGGGACATTGACGAGGACAGGCACCAAGACTTGCTGTCATTGCTCATCTCTGTTCAGATCTAGCGCAATAATAGCCTAATTTTTTTCCCCTTTATTGTTGCCTTTACGACAACCTCAGTGAACTCAGGAATCTTGGTTCATATGACTCAAAATGAAAAGAGGTTTTACTGTAAAAATTCTACAAAAGGTCCTGACAAAAAAACCTCTTAGGACCAAAGCTATGCCAGAGACTAGAATTACACACAACCGTGCTCTCATTGTCACATTGTATCCACTATTGGAATGACTCACATGTTTCCATTGCCCACTTGGCTCTGACTTTGTCCCACTTGGCTGTGGGTTGGTCCGGGTCTGCGGGCTGCAGTGGCACCATGTTCCACCTGTTTTCAGAGTCGTGCCATTGTTGGCTGCGTGTGATTAGATGGAAAAGAGCAAAAGCGGGCGGCGTACAGAAGTTACTAATGATTCTGTTTGTTTGTGGTAGGCCTGCTGAGGATTTGACAATTACGTTGGCACGTCTTGATGTTCTGGACAACACTTGTTTTCCGAAACTTTGTCAGTGTTGAGCAAGAAGGGTGAGCTCAGCGCACTAATTGATCTCATGGAGCTCAGCTTGAGTCTGCTGCAAACATGCACAACCGTGAGGTTAACATGACACTACTATGCTTCATCTTGGTGATTCTAACTATGACTCCCAAGGTTAAAACTCATGTTGTTTCCAACGAACTGCCAGCTTGTTAAATATAGTGATTCAGGTGGCAAATCCAGATCCAGAAAGTTAAAAACCCTGCCACAGTTTGGCTTTAGTCCAAGGTGCTAGCTAATTAGCTCCCTAGCTAGCTGCCCGGGTGCTTGTTTACCTGCTAGGGAGCTAGCTAGCTAGCTAGCTAGCATGAGGGGCTAAAGCCAAACTGTGGCAGGGTTTTTACTTTCTGGACCTGGATTTGCCATCTCTGATTTGGTGACATTAAAACAGCTTGACAACTCGTAGGATTTCTGTCGACCAATCAACAGACAGCAGTGTGTCTTGCGTCACCATTTAGGTGGTCGCTATCTAAATATAGGGTGCCAAAATGTGGTGGGTACAGGTCAGTTGTTAAGCCTATGATTCATATTTGAATGCTTAGTTTTCCGAACATGGTGTAACAAAGAAGAAATGTTATATTGTAGAAGAGAGGATTGATTGACTTCACCTGCCACAAGACCGCTTTCTGCCAAAACCTCAGAAACACTTCTGTTTTCTTTTTGCGCTGTACAGCAAGCGGCCGACACTCTTTCAATGCTTGGCAGATCCCGGTGAAAGTTCTCCCCGTCGCCTTGGCTTCATTGTCTAACACACACCACACACCAACCCACATGGTTAACCTCAGCCATCAGTATGTCTCAGTGCCAGAATGCCAACAGAGGACAATCATGGGAATGGCTTTTCACCAAGACAAACTCCAGGACTGCCTGCTTGTCGGCTTAGGGCTTTTTAAGGTTAATTACATTTTTCTTCTTTTTTTTTCTCTCTTTAGTCTCCCCTAAGTGTGTCCACAACGGGAAGGAGTTCTCCGATGGCGAAGTGTACCGCATGGACCCGTGCTGGTTGTGCCAGTGCCGGGGAGGAATCTCCTTCTGCTCCAAGGCAGAGTGCGCCGAGATCGACTGTGAGAACTTTTACATTCCCGAGGGCGAGTGCTGCCCTGTCTGCATCGGTAGGTTTTTATCGAGAATACAGAAAAATGACAATCAGAACCTACTATATGAACAAGTCTGTCAGCTCAGTAGCTGTGCTCTGTTGGTTGGATCAATTTGGTCAATGCTTCACTTCACCCTAATGCAAGTGGACTGTACACTAAAAACAGTTGGGTCAAAAATGACCCAAATTGGGTAAAAAAAAATAAATAAATTGACAACTTTTTGAGTTGTTTTACTTAAAATGTTGGCTGACGTTAAATTAATAATCCACAAAGCAACCTAATTTTATACAACTTTTTGTATTAACTTAGTAACCCAATTGAATTGGGACAAAAATGGCCTGACACAAATTAAGTTATTTAATAAATTTGCCGGTCAATTTGTTGGGCTGTTTTGTGAGTTATTCATTACACCCAACTTTTGGGGTTAACTAAATAACCCAATTGAATTGGGCCAAAAATGAACTGATACAACTTCTTCAGTTTTTTTTTTTTAAGCCAAAAAGATTCAAATTGTATTAATAACCAACAAAGCTGTTTTTTTGGGGGGTTGTTTTGTGAGTTATTCATTTGACCCAACTTTTTGGGTCAAGTGAATAACCCAAAAAGTTGGGTTGGTCCCTATTTGACCCAATTTGGGTTATTTTTGACCCAGGTTTTTAGAGTGTAATTTTAAATCAACCAATCCAGATTCAAAGCAAAACATGACGCATTTGCAGGCAAAATTGACAATATGAGTACATTATACTGATCGAAATCAATCAACTTTAGTGGACAGTGTCAAACTCATCGAATTTCACTTGCTATATGCTTGAATTACTCAAAGCTGCTAGACTGGCAGAGCTTTATAATAACCACATTTATCCAATTAACAGCCAAGCAATCAATGAAGCCGAATCTGGTTTAATGAACTATTCACAGTTTCACCGTACAGGTCCAAGTTTACTTGGATTTGCATGTCACTTTGTACCAAACAGGAAGTTGCAAACGGTAGCTCGGGTATAGTTACATACAGTCGTAGTGTGAGCGGTGTAAAAATGGAGCGCTACAGAGTGAACATGAAAGTTTCACATGCCAACTTCCAGCGGGTTCAACTTGAATGGCTTCCCCATTTACTGACCGTACTATTAAATTTCTTTCACACCTAGCTCAGTGACTCAAGCTGGAGCAGGTCGCACGTGGGGCAAAGTTGCCAACGAGGGAAATTAACTCTTTGACCGCCAAAAACGTTTAATGACGTCTGCTAAAACCCTAATGAATGCCGCCATAAACGTTAATTGACGTTTACTAAGTTTTTTTTTTGTTTTTTTCCCCCTCTCAATGGGCAGTGCAACATCTTGTGCAGCACCGCCTGCTCAATGGGTTGTGGAATCACAAAACACCCACTAACTATGGCCAGCAGATGGCAGCATTGTATCTTTTTTCAGTGGGCTCACAGTATATGAAATTCCAATGAAACATGACTGACATGATGAAATTGAACATTTTCAAGGATGACGTGAATGATCAAAGCCTTTGTCACATTAAATCTAATTTACAGAGCGTCAATGAACAAAAAAAATCTAAGTCACTGTTGTGCAAAAAAATTATCTTTTCAATGTCACTCAAATTACCTATTCTCAAATGGTGATTACTAACGGAATAAGGTAGAAACATACTTTTTTTATGTTTATGTAGTCGTAGCGCGCAATATTTGGTTTGCCTTGAAAGATGAGTGAAAATGTTGAAATCGGCTGGCACTGTTGGGGTTGTTTTTTTGCTAATGTTTGGCAGTCAAAGAGTTAACATACCAGAGTTAGTGTTGCACTACATGGCTAAAAGTGGAATGAAGAATTGAAGAATTTTGGTGGGAAAAAATGGAAGCAACTGAAATGTGAGAAAGCTTAATGGTTGTAACCTTTTTGTGGTGCCAAAACGTTGCATAACAAAAGCAACGACTTAATTTATAATAGGGCTGGGTATTGCCGCCAACTTCACGATACGATACGTATCACGATACAGGGGCCACGATACGATACGTATCGCGATACATATGTATCCCAAATAAGACACATTTTATTTTTATTTTTTTACACAAAATATAGGAAAATTGGTACACTGAGACACGTGCCATGTTAAGTTTAGAAATAAATAAATGTTGACATTCTTCCTCTGCTTTCATTTTTCTTAGCGAGACACAGTGTCCAATCACCGGTGAGCTATTTTTGCATTAATTGAAGGCAATTAACTTCAAAGATCCTGCTGGTTTTTATTTTTTAGGTACAATGCAAGCCGCAAAGGCAAACGTGAACTGCCGATTTAAAGTTAACGAGCAATATCGATTCTGACGCCTGCGTATCGATACGTGTATTGTAATGAGGCCCGCAACGATATATTGCCGTATCGATTTTTTGAGCACACCCCTAATTTATAATATGAAATAAATGCACCAAATGCAATACATTATTTCAGCCTTAGAGTTGAAAGGTCAAACTGTCACAAAACATCCTGATTGGACTATAGATCTTCGCTCCTCTTTGCTTTGTAGTCAAATTATGACTGACCTTGGCACAGCCGAGCGTTTATGACTGTTACCCCCACCGAGTTGAAACGATGTCGGGGACGCATGATGAAACAAACGGTCTCATTCCAAGCCCTCATTCAAGTTAAATCCATTCATAAGTCAGGAACCCAAGTCATCCAAATCCAACAGCGTCTTCGTCGTAGCTCTTGGTGTCTGGCCAGTTTCCTTTTCTTATTAGCTCCCCCTCAGGGTATCATATTCCGGGCTCCTACTTACAGTAGGGGCACACAACATACATTTCGACTCGTTCCGAGGTCGCCAAAGCAAACGACCACATAAATCTGAATGATTTTTTTTTTATTTTTTTTTTTTATTCCCAGATGTGGAGTTACTGTCCGTGGACAGCACAAAGGCCAGTTGCTGGGTGAACAACAAGCTGCGAGCCCACGAGGAGCAGTGGAAAGAGGACGACTGCACCTTCTGCCAGTGCGTGGACGGCGAGCCGCACTGCACCGCCATGGCCTGCAAGCAAAGCTGCCAACATCCCGTCAAGATACCCGGAGAGTGTTGCCCCTTCTGTGAAGGTATACGGACGGAGCGGTGCGATTTTTATCGTGATCCTGTGAACCTGCGGTTTTTACTCCAGAGGCAATGAGCTCATTAAAATGGGGGCCACGGAGCATTCTTCAAGCCGCGGGGTTCTTTGGGTCCCTCTTATTACGCTTGCCCGCCAAAATGAGACCCACCTGTGTGTGAGGCGCATCGTAGCGCACTCTTAAAAACAGGAGGGCTGCGTAACTGAAGTTGATCCCCCTTTTTTTTTTTGCGTGTGAGCGTAATTAGTTACAGGTCATTGCTCGGTTCCTCCTACTTGAGCGTGGCAGGAGATGTTTGACACGACTTGTGTTTTTGTCTTTTTTGCTCTTATCTCAACCCTGAGGTACCTCTTGCTGTGTGCACCTCAAGTGTAATTGCTCTATATTTATCTGCAATATTTTTTTTTCTTATACTTGAAAATAAGAGTAGTCTGAATAGATGGTGATTGAAGTTGATACTGAAAAAAGGTACTACGGGCTATAGCAGAATTAATACAACTAACACTCTAAAACCAGGGGGGTCAAAAATCAGCCAAATTTGGGTCAAAAAGGGGCCGAGCCAACTTTTTGGGTTATTCATTTAACCCAAAAAGTTAAACGAGTTATTCATTTAACCCAAAAAGTTGGGTTAAGTGAAAACAACACAACAACCAAAATTTTGGGGTTGTTTTGTGGGTTATTCATTTGGCCCAAAAAGTTGGTTCAACACAAACATATTTTTGTTGTTGTTGTTGTTTTGTACAACAAACAAATAAATAAAGGTTTTGTACAAATCAACCAAAAAAATGTTTTCTATAAGCCATAAAACAACCCCCCCTAAACTGGGTTGTTTTGTACAAAACAAACTGTAAAACAAAAACATGTTTATAAACAAAGCAAAACAAAAAGCAAATGAAAAATATATTAAAAAAAATACATACAACAATTTAAAAAAAAATTAATTAATAAATACAGATTAAAAATATATAAATAACTTTTTGTACAAAACAGCCCCAAAAAATTGTACAAATCAAACCGAAAAAATGGCCTATATAACTCACAAAACAGAATTGTTTTGTACAAAATGGGTTACGTTTCAGGTTATACATTTAACTCAACTTTTTAGATTAAATGATTAACCCAAAAAGTTGGTTCGGTCCCTTTTTGACTCCATTTGGGTTACTCTTGACCCAACTGTTTTTTTTTTGTTTTTGTTTTTTTGTTTTTTTGTTTTTTGTATTAATGGCAGTCTGAAAACATATTTGTTTTGCTTTCAAATTTGCCGTCTTCTTCCACCGATCTCAATTTTCTTTCTCCAGAACCTTCCTATGAAACGGTCAGCCCCATGCTGTGTCCTCCTCTGGAAAACTGCACGCTTTCTGCCAACGACTGCCCTTATGGCTTCTATCAAGACAGCAATGGATGTCTGCTCTGCCAGTGTCTCAAAAGTAAGTTCGCTTGACTCGCTTATCTTGGTCGGTATTTTATTTTATTTTTAAGTATCATGGAATTTCTTAAACATGTCGATTTTATGTAATAACAGATTAAGGGAGTGACAGTAAGAGTAAGTGGCCTTTTGGGGCATGAAATTGTTTTCAACACTTTCCATGTGTCTTAACATCTTAAGTGAAGTTACAGACGAATTAGGATTGTTTGACAACATTGTCAAAAACCTTTTTTCGCTAGATTCTTGTCATACAGATGCATATTTACATGCAGGATAATATAACAAAGTACAATTGCGTCCATGGCGACGAGCCCTGTCCCGAGAATGTAGCGTGCGAGCTTCCCCATACTAACTGTTGATGGACGACTTGTGCCTGTAATCAGCTGACGTCCCTCTCAACACTTTCAGATGACTCCTGCCCCGACCTGGGAAAATATTGTTCCCTGCAGTGCCCCATGGGATACGAGAGGGACGACTTTGGCTGCGAGGTGTGCGAGTGTAGCTTCCCCGTGCCCAGGTGCCGACCTTTGACCTGCACCAAGACCTGCCCTTATGGATTCGTGTGAGTGCACACAATGCAGTACACATCCGCGCTAGCTCAACTCATTTGTCATATTTGTTTTTGATAGGAGGGGGCAAGTACTGATACCAGTTGTTTTATGTAACAATTTGGCTGTTCTAAAAGTCTAAAAAAAAAATTGTTTAATAAACATGTTCTAAGACATTACAACAAAGTCAAGATCTAAAAAAAAAAAAAAATTACGGCAATAATTTTTGCCCCCTTTACGCAGAAATATTGGCTCAAAATATCAGTTAGCGCTGTCATGCAAGGGTCATGCAAAGGGTTATGCTTTCTGTCATGACTAGGGTCATGCAAGGGTTATGTTTGGATCATGACTATGAGGTCAAGTGTCTGTTTTGAACTGATGTAATCGCCATCTAGTTTCAACTGGTAATACGCTATGTGATGTCAGGAATCTTTAATGTCTTTATCTAGTCAACAGCCAATCAGATAATTCCATGTCAGTCCTGTTACCCACATGTCTAGCCACAACCAATCAGATCGATTCACTGTCTATATAAGCTGTCTGAGAAGTGTGTGGTTTTGTCGGATTATTACCTCTGTTCCTCTGTGCACCTCCACAGCCCAAGTTAGCTTAGGGTCTAGATGTTATGCGAATAAAGAGTTAAAATCTTATTTGTGTCCGCGTTTTTGGGATCCAACTCCAGAGCGTAACAATCCTTGACTATTAATAATTGGCATTGGTATCAGCCCTGAAAAAAAAAAAAAAAAACATATCTGTCTATTTCTAGTTTACAGTAGTGTTGTGGGATTATTGTATTATCAAACAACAGATGCTAAATATGAGCTCATGAATTATTTGCCTGTATTCCAGCAAAATATGGCCTTTTTAGCAGCGTATCGCGCTACATATATAGCGCAACAGTGCGAGTACAGAGTGACGCGTCTTCGTGAACAAAGTACTTCATTCAAGCGGCAAAACGTGAGGTTCGGCAGTCTTTACAAGGGTTAAGTTCTCACAAGTGCATCAACATCCGCAAACCACAGCTTATGTGTAAACTGCTGGAGTTAAAAGAAAAATTCTTATCTTGGTAAAGAATGCCATAAGCAGTCTATTTCTGCATTGCTTTGCGCTACAACTAAAAACGTCGACCCTGGTGGTCAATGCAGGTTTCTAAATCTGTGTAAGCGATTCACTGTGAGATCCATCTTGTCCATCAAATATCTGGAAGCTGTCTCACTTCCTTGATAATAGCCCTATTTTACAAACTGTCAACCCGTTGCAACACCGCAATTAATAACACGCCAGGATAAAAGCGTCCTATTGTGCAATGTATACACATTGGGATTGTTTTTGTATCCCAAACACGCCCGCGCAGGCCCAGTGGTCAAATAAGGGCCTGATTCATATCTGCACATGGTGCTGGAGAGGTGAAAGGGCGAGTTGGAATAACAGCAGCAGTTAGTTCCCATCGTTCAAAAGCAGCTGTTAAGGGTTTGGTCCATTATCCTCAGTCTGAAAAACTATTTGTAATCACTTTCTGTACTGTACTGTATTTACTGTACATATCGACAAGGCATTGTGCTTAACTCATTTGCTCCTAATAACATATAAATAAGTTTTTTTTTAATGTTTTAAGTGTCCCAAAGACATATTTATACGTTTTTTTTGTTTGTTTTTTTAATGCAAGAGCATACATTAGGCTTTGATACAGCCTCTCAATTGCAAAGAACGGTTGCAGAAATGGTAGTTATTACACAAACGGCCCGCATTTTCACAGAAGCAATCCCGTTCGCTCCCGGCTGTTTTACTGGATTTTGACTGATTTTGCAAGGCCCACAGAATATTGTGTTCGATTGCTATAAAAACATGGAAGCTATCAAAAGAAAGATTAAAGTCTCTTCTTTCATCAGGAAAAAAAGTTTGTTTCTATCTGTTTCCGTTTTGCAGCAATTAGCATTAGAAGAGAGCTAAGTTTCATCAGTTTTCACAAATCTATTTAAAATTCTCAGTAATTTTGCTTTTTTTCAAGATGGCCCTGGTTGATCTCCTTTGCTCTGCTGCCACCTGCTGGCCGTTTGTGTAATAACTACCATTTCTGCAACCGTTCTTTGCAGAAAGCATCAAAGCTTTCTGTATGCTCTAGCATAAAAAAAATAAAAATAAAAAAAAACCTTATAAATACGTCTTTGGGACACTTACAACATAAAAAAAAACAAACGTATTTATACGTTATTGGGAGCAAACGAGTTAAAGTTAGATCCATTTCAACTCTCCCGAACAATTGGATTCATACTTTCATCCCTTGTCAGCCAATCAAGAAATTTACCTCAATTTGACAAGAAAGCTCACATTTTACTGTTTCTCTGTATAATACTAATCCAATTGCCTTCTTTATTGGCTGCTTCTCAGGGTTCTTCTAAGGAGCAATAATGATGCAACAGGTTAAACTGAAAGCATCTGAATTGGATTTAAGAATGCGTCTTGGGTTTGTATGATGTGCAACCCACAAAGACCTCTAATGTTGCTCTTTTTTTTTTTTTTTAATTTGGCCTCCTTCAAAGACAGCCAATACGGAGACGAGGAAAAGCAGGTCCAGATGTCGACGGTACCGGTCAAACCTCGGCATCTGGACTTCACTGTGTGTCACAACGTTCAAACCTTTTACATGTATTGATGTTTCATGGCTGTCACCCCGCAGTCGCAACAAGCACGGCTGCGAGATGTGTCGCTGTGTCAAGTGCCCCCCGTTTACCTGCGACAAGCGCTGCGGCGACGGCTACAGGCAGAACAAGAAGGGCTGCTCCATCTGCATGTGTAAAGGTAGCTCACACTCAAAAACGCGCACAAACTGTGTTCAAAGCACTTTGATATGAAAGGGATCGTTCGGATTTTTTGACATGAATCTCTATTTCATCCTCACCTTCAGTGTGTGCGATCAGCACCGACTTACCCCTGACAGCGTTCTGTGACACGAGTTCTGGTCCGGTGTTGGACGAGAGGAAAATAGTCCAGCAAGCTGGCTGGGGTGACGGAAATAAAAGCGTTTTTTCTTCTAAAAACAATTTGTGTTCAAAAGAGTGATACATTTGCATCACAATACTCTTTTCTGGGAAAAAAAAAAGTCAGACGCCAGGCACTAGTTGATGTGTCGGTCACGAACGAATCGAGTCTTTTGAACGGCTCTTCAACGTGAACGATGGGAACCGAGTCTTTATTTATCGAGAGCCGTTCATCCTCCTCGCTGGTGCTTCGAGGAAATGGAAAAGAAAACACAACGGCGTCGCTCGCATTTTGCGCGGCACTAATGGTGCGTTCACTGACCGCCAACAGAGTAGGAAATTTTAAAGATAAACGAAAACTTTACCAATGCACATCAAACACTAACCATTACTAATAATTAGGGATGGGCGAGTACCGATACCAGGTATCGGTATCGGGCCGATACCAGCCTTTTTTCAAGTACTCGAGTACTCGTGACGCAGACGAGTACAAGCGAGCGATGGCAGAGGGGGAAGACGTTAAGTGAGTCCTCCTTGCCTGTAAGTGGCGCTAGCTTGCAGCAGTTTTTCACCAAAACTTCACCGGTTTGGAAATACTTCAAAATTGTGAATCTTAAACTAAAAGAGCATTTTTGTGTTTTGTTTTGAGCGTTAAGACTATTGAAGAGTGACTGTGCTGTTTTTTTTGGTCAAAATTAAGGGAAATATATTTGTTTAAAAATGTCTTTTTAGTGATTTTTTTTTTATTTGTCAAAATGTACTACTGGTATCGGCAGTTGGTATCGGTATCGGTGAGTACTGAGGGTCTGAGTATCGGTATCGGTCTGAAAAAAAGTGGTATCGAACATCCTTACTAATAATTATTTAAAAAATGTGGGCTTTCTAACAGTTTGTCATGTTTATCCTCCCATTAAAACCAAAAATATATATATATTTCTCTCTCTTTTTCAATTTTCAAACCTTTTTGAAAAATCTCCAGGGAGCCATTAGGGTGGCGTTAAAGAGCCACATGCGGCTCTTGAGCCGCGGGTTGCCAACCCCTGTTCTAAGAGAATAAAACTTCATTGAATGTTATTTTTTAGACTATTCCATATCTAATTTTTTGCCATTTTCAAAAAATGCTTTAAAAAAAAACAAACATAAAAGAGACAGTCTTTTGAACAGTTCTTTTACGTGAACGGCTCCCCTGAAAGAGCCAAAAGTCCCATCACTACCAGGCACTACTTTTCTGTTCGTTCGTATCACTGCGGGTCGCCCTGTAGACGGCTAATCGACGCGCTGCAGACAGCTGATCCTTCCGCCTTCGAAAAGACAAACAACTTGTAGATTAGTGCGCGTCTATCAGCTGCATGCGGGGCGCCGCGCAGTGATACAAACAAACAGAAAATTAGTACCGGCGGTAATGGCGTCTGACTTTTTTTCAGAAAAGGACTTTGTGATGCAAATGTATCACTCTTTTGAACACAAATTGTTTTTAGAAGAAAAACGCTTTTATTTCCGTGACCCCAGCCAGCTTGCTGGACTATTTTCCTCTCGTCCAACACCGGACCAGAACTCGCGTCACAGAACGCTGTCACGGGTAAGTCGGTGCTGATCGCACACGCTGGAGGTGAGGATGAAATAGAGATTCATGTCAAAAAAATCCGAGCGATCGCTTTAATAATTGGACGGCTTTGGCAGAGGTTTGCGGTCTCTGTTAGCTGTTTAAGCAATAAAGTGTCAAATTGCTCTGTAGGAGAGCTTGATAATTACATACATTAAGTCTTATTGCTCCATTGTGTCAGTTTCACATGCTGGCACTGCTCAGACATGTGGCTTGTTTATATTTGCACTTCAAATGCAATCATCTCAACTACTGTAAATTCCTGCGGTTGGTGTAAGAGTGTTGCCTTCAGCAAAAACGAGTTGAGAAGGCGGCCCAGGTTTGGTGACGCCAACGGTCTGAACGCAGGCTTTCATTTTGTGTTCCAAGTTAATAAATACGCAGTCAAATCGTAAGCGCTTCTTGTTTCACGCGCACACTTCCACCACTGTAAGGCAGTACAGAAGTAAATGGACGCGAGCGTGGAGAAAATCTACGTGTTGAGTTTGTTCTACAAAGCCGCACTTTTGATTTCCTGTGACCTCTGGCTGCTCCTCTGCGGAGGCTTAAATGTTTGCCTTTTTGGGGTTTTGCTTGGTATTTGACTTTATCCAGTAGCTGTGGGTGCAAGTCTAATTAGATTCCTGAAACCTACAAGTTAAAATCTAGACTGATTTATACTCTAATTTACTGTGTTTAGTTGTTGTTGTTTTTTTTAGCTGTGTTATAAATATTTCGGCCTCAAGACTCACAGACTTTTACTGTAAACAAACTGATGAGCTGGGGTCGTCTTTGTGGTTTGTCAAAATATTCAGTGTTGGTAAATTATTTATAGAAATATTTGTATCCCAAAAAACATGGAAATGAAAGAGAAGGTACATCTCAGTGAGCACTTGAACCGGGAAATGCTTTTTAAATTTCAGTTTGGCGATCTTTGTGATCCAAATGGATTCCAAGTAGGCCAAAAAAGCTACTCTGGGTTTGATTTTGGGAGTTGAGCACTTACTCCAAGGCAATTGGATTGGATGCTGGCTTATTTTGGGAAAAAAAAAAAAAAAAAGCAAGTAAAATGTATCAGGATTATCATATACACAATGAGGCAATTTGAGGAATTTTAATTTGAGCTGACCTTAATTGCTTTGTCGACCAACCTACAAAAAAAAAAAAAAAAATTCTCAAGGATTTTTTTTTTTTATGCCTCGAGGACCCATTATCTAAAAATGAAAAATAATAGGTCGTTCTTTATGAGGTTATTTTCTCTTGTGTATTAATAATTGTTATTTAGCCACACTGGGGGTGTCAAAATGAGTGCGTTAATTTTGAGTTAATTTAAAGTTCCTTTAATGCCACCATTTTTTTTTTAACACACAATTGATGACCATACTGGGGGAATTCCAGTTGCAACGCAGCAGACACGTCCACAAAATTTAGCAGTAATAAATTTATTAATAATGTATGTATTTTTGGAGAATTTCACAAGTTACTTCATGTTAAAGATTAGATTAATATGAAAAGAAAAAAGCACTGAGCGTGCACGTCTCACAAATGCAATTATGCCATCTAGTGGCAGAAAAATGACCCCAACACAAATCAGTATCACTCGTTTTTTTACATTACAGTACATATTATTCATTTTAACGCCATTTTATGTCTTATTATGAAACGATTGTATCATTGACTAAAAGATGCAGCCATATTTCTATTGCTTGATTCTCTTTGCTCCATTGTTTATTCAATTTCTTGTTTCTTAGTTTCCTGCTACTTTTATTTTTGTGCTGTTTTTCTTCCTTCAACTGCTTCCCGATTTCTGGATGAATTCAAACCTTTCTAACTTTAGCGTGTTCAGCTCATTCCAGGTCATTGTATACCATTCCATAACATTCAATATCATTCCAAAAAGTTTGCATTCGGCCTCTCAGCCAGAAAAAAATGTTAGACAATGCAATTTCTACCAAAATTGCATTGTCTAACATTTTTTCCCACTTTTATGTTAACAGTATGAAAACTTTGAAAACAATATTATACACTTTATTGTGCATTTAGAACAGATATAAAATTTGCGATTAATCGTGAGTTAACTAAGTCATGTGATTAATTCCGATTAGAAAATTTTAATCGCCTGACACCACTAAGAAAATATATTTTTTTATTTTATCAGTTTTCTGTAGCATATCCAAATAGTAAATATTCAATAGCTGCAGCCCTAATATACAGTTGTCTACAATAGATGATAAATTTCAGTTTGTTTCTAGTTCCTTGCCTGTGCTTCAATGAATCCCTTCTCTTTTAACCATAAATGGTTCTTTTTAATGTTTCCTTATCCAGAGAATGCCCATTCGCCCATCCCGGTTCCCAGCGTTTGCTTGACCGCTAACGGCAACCGATACGAGGAAGGCGATAGCTGGCACGACGGCTGCCGCGACTGCTACTGTCATTCCGGAAGGGAGATGTGCGTGCTCATATCCTGTCCTGCGCCCAGCTGCTCTCATCCAGTCGTGAAGCCTGACCAGTGTTGTCCTACGTGTGAGGGTATGACACTAAATTACCTCATCTAGACACACGTTTTTTTCTTTGTTTGTTTATTTGTTTGATTTTAGGGCTTGTTGAGAATTGAGCCTTTAACTCTTTTACTACCACACGTTATCAAAAACAACTTTGATCGTTCACAAAATGAGATACAGTGCTTCCATTGCTGGACATAGTTAGTGTTTTTGATTCCACAACCCATTGACCAGGCAACTCTGCATTTAGATGTTGCACTGAGAAAAAAAATAAAATAAAAAAACTTGACGTCATCAACGTCGTTAACGTTGATGGCGGCATACGTCGTGGCTTTACTGATCGTTATTAAATGTTTTTGGCGGTCAAAGAGTTAAAGAGATGATCTTGTTTAACTCATTCACAACCAGCTAATTTCAATGAAGCAACCCCCTTCGCACCCGGCTGATTTACTGCAAGGACCACAGCATGTTGTATGTTCTATTGCTATAAAAACATGGAACCTACCAAAGGAAAGATTAGAGTCTCTTCTTTCATCAGGAATTAAACGTATATTTGCATCTGTTTCTGTTATGCAGCAATTAGCGTTAGAATATAGCTAAGTTTCATCATTAGTCACAAATCTGTTAAAAACACTGGGGAAAAGAGCTTGTTGGAACATGGCCCTGGTTGATCTCTTATACTCTGCTGCCACCTGCTGGTCGTTTTTGTAATAACTACTATTGCTTTAAGCGCCCTCTTCAGGTCAGAGGCTGCATCAAAGCCTTCTGTATGCGCGTATAATTACGTCTTTGGGACCATGGCAATATTCAAAATAGAACGTTGTTAGACGTTTTTGGGAGCAAATGAGTTCATTTTGATTGGTTAACAATAGTTACAACATAGTGCTGCCTAGCTTGTGTCAACTCGTTAAGATTTGGATCGTGAGCTCAATTTCAACCTGAATGTCGTGTTTTTAGACCCTTTATCCCCTTTTGGTAATAAATAAAAGACATTTAGACCCCAATTTTGCATGCTGTGGACAGCTTTGTGTCAAAACACAACCTTTCCAGTGCTATAGGCTTTTTTTTTTTTTTTTTTTTTTTTTTTTTGCATGCTTCTCAACCTGACTGTGATGTCATTTCTGTCCTGTTGTAACACTTCAGACGAGTCGGGTAGCGGTCTGCCGGAGGGTATGGACATGGTGGTTTGCAGAGCCCCTGGGGGGGAGTTCTATGTGGAGGGGGAGACCTGGGACCTGGACGAGTGTACACGTTGCACCTGCAGGCAGGGACGCGTCCTGTGCGACACCGAAGTTTGTCCCCCGGCTCTGTGCCCGACACCGACCAAGAACAAGGACACCTGTTGTCATGCGTGCCTAGGTAAGTTGCTAAAAAGACTTGAGGAAAACCGGTGCTTGCCAACTAAAACCAGCCGAAACTAGCCGGGTCTACATAGGAGAAGCGTCTGTTTCTCTTTCCAAATGATCTCGCCAGATCTGCGCTGCTCCTAAAGGAGTCGACATTTCATTCAATTAGCGACAGGATGTGGCAATAGCTTTCAAGCATGAGGCCGACAAATCGGCAATGCACGACTGCGCCTGTCGGCTTCTCCTCGAGAATGTCGGTCCCGTCTTATCGCTGCATCTGCCTTCGCAAAAGCAGATTGCGAGAGGCCCGGACTTCGATATAATACGTGGGCCCGGTCACCAGGAATGTGGGAGTAATACACATGCCGCTGACAGGGCCCTATGATGGATGTGGCCGCCGGGCAGGCTTGAGCCAAGGCTCGGGTCAGGAGAAGACTCTCGGTCCCTCGGAGAGTTGGACGGGATATGCAGATGAGGCCTCAGACTGGATTAACATCTGCCTGCTGGAATCCCGTGTTTAGACTCCACATGTGGGAAGCATCTTGAATCAACATATTCTTCTCGTCATGGCTTCTCACGCTCCTTAATTAATGATCCGGAGTTAGCTTTGCAGCGAGACGTATAGCTAGATTTTGCCATCATTCACTCGCAGCCAATTTCACAGAAGCAATCCCCTTCACTCCCGGATGTTTTACTGGATTTTGACTGATTTTGCAAGGCCCACACAATAATGTGTTCTATTGCTATAAAAACATGGAACCTACCAAAAGAAACATTAGAGTCTCTTCTTTCATCAGGAAAAAAAAGTATATTTCTATCTGTTTCAGTTTTGCAGCAATTAGCATTAGAATATAGCTAAGTTTCATCAATATTCACAAATCTGCTTAGAATTGTGGGGAAACAGCTTGTTTTCAACTGGTTGATCTCTTATACTCTGCTGCCACCTGCTGGTCGTTTGTGTAATAACTAGTGTTGTTCTGATACAGTTTTTTTGGCCCCCGATAGCGATTCCGATACCCAGCTTTGCAGTATCGGCCGATACCGATACCTAAGGTTTGTTTTTCCTTCACATGAAAAAGCTGTCCTGCCATTGGTTCAGAGCATTCATAGGCCAATAGGATATCTTAGATCGGCATGCAGTGAGCATGTCACATATCAGTGAATGTCATGCACGAGCAAAACACAAAATGCTGCATCTAAAATTCTATATTAGCGTTGGAATGAATGGTATCGGCATGTTACTTGTGAGTACTCACCGATACCGATACCACTGTTTTAATGCAGTATCGGCGCCTCTGCCGATACCAGTATCGGTATCGGAACAACACTAGTAATAACTACCATTTCTTCAACCGTTCTTTGCAGTTGAGAGGCTGCATCAAAGCCTTCTGTATGTTCTAGCATAAAAAAAACATTACAAAAAACAAACAAAACAAAAAAACGTATATATACGTCTTTGGGACACTTAAAACATTTAAAATAGAACGTATTTATACGTTTTTGGGAGTAAAAGAGTTAAATATATAATGACCTGGTCCATCTGCCTATTTTAGAAAATTCTGTATGATAATAATAATAATAATAATAATAATAATAATAAAATCAGTTTGCCCACCTGTTGTTGTCCCAATATATTTTCACGTTAGCAATACAATCTGAAATCATGACTCACCAAATCCGATTTCTCTAATCTGATTGGCGTTTGCATGCGTCCACAGAGGAGACGCAGAGTCCGCTACTGCCGGTGAACACCAGCCAGCAGGAGTACTGCATCACCAACGATGGAGACGTGCTGCTGGCGGGGGACTCCTGGAAGACCAACGCTTGCACCAGCTGCATCTGCAACAACGGCACCATTCAGTGTTTCTCTCAGCGCTGCCCGCCCGCCAACTGCAGGGTGCCCGTCTTGCGCAAGGGCCAGTGCTGCCCGTACTGTCTCGGTGAGTTTTGCTTTACACCCACAAATGGACATTTTTTAGGTTGTTAAATTAGGTCTAAGTGTTTTCATCCTGTTAAAATCTTCAGCGGGGACTTAGCCACCAAATTGATACCACATTCATGTCGCAATTATGGAAACAATAATGCAGTACAATAATATGACATGAAGTAACATACGTCATTAGTAAATGTATAAATGTGTGCATATCGATTCAGGCAAACTTGGCTTGCTCTGACTAACCAATCAGAGGATGGAAAAATGCTGACGTTATTTTAAGCTAGCTAGCTAGCAACGCAATCTGATTGGTTCGAGAAATGGTCTGTTGCTAATATATGTAAGCTAGCTAGCTCTCTGAGACAAAATGAAATCTGATTTTGTGTTGTCACTATCAAACATTTTTAGAATCAATTAATCCAGCGATTATTCGATTGATTTATTAACTAATCAGATTCATTTTAATTTTGCATTAAAGTGTATTAAAAAAAAACACCTAATTACTGTTTATTAACCAGTCATTGGTGTTTTTTTTTTTTCTTACTTTGTATTCGTATATAGTGATTTTAAAAAAGGGAGATTGACGTTGTACTATGTTGCCAGTTCGGTCATTGTTTTCCAAAGTAAAAACAGATGCTTACAAATTATTATTATTTTTCAGTCTTCTCTCTTGAAGGACTACAGAAATCAGTGAACTACCATTGCTGTTGATATGCTGAAATCAGAGGATTTGGACCATTTTAAATTAAAATATGGCTCCAAACGATTACTCGATTATTAAAATAGTTGTCGATTAATTTTATAATCAATTATGTGAAGATTAATCGATTAATTTTGACAGCTCTAATCTAATTTGTTAAACAAATGGTCCCATTGCTAATATGTATATGCTAGCTAGCTAGCTAGCTAGCTAGGCCATATAGTCGCTAATGCTAATGCTGTCTTGGTTGACAGTTCAATCACGTTAAACAAGACAATACACTCGCCATTATCCAGGACTACATTTCCCATGATTCTTAGATACGAAAGCAGGAAGTAGTTCTAGTTCTGGTCAACGCCTTTGGCCGAATAGATGTGAATGAGAATGTAACACAAATGAGTAAATAGGAAGGAACTTAACAGTTAAATTCCCTTGGTTTGTCGTATGAATCGCTATGACAACTGTGTGATTGACATACACATGGCAAAAACGGGCTGCGTAATATCGGGACAAAAATAATGAGGTTGGCAAAATCCGCCAGGAAGCGGGACCCAAGGCTAAAATCAGTTAGCTGCTAGCTAGCTGGTCCTCAGAATTGAAAGGAAATATGATTGGTTAAAGAAATGGCCGTATTGCTAATATATTTCAAGTTACATCGGCACTACTAATTCTGATTAGATTGACATGGAAGCAGATAGAGAATTTGATGGAAGAAATATTCAAGTTGAAGTTGTAAATGTCAGTCGGTGTTTGTGTTCCAACACTGCTAAAAGTAGCTTGTACAAGACTTCCACACTAAACGATCATAATAGAGGTATTAGTAGAACAAGGCACGGCCTGTTGATGAGGGAAGTCATAATTCCTCACGGTACCTGCCAAAAAAGAGGGCGGGACTGAGGGAAAACCTGTTTCAAAATGCGCGTTGTATATGTGTTAGTCCGTTTCGAGCCAGCCGTTCTGGCGCTGCAGAGGAAAACACCATCGTTTCGCAGCAGCATTCCATGTGACATACACAGTCAACTGGAGCGAAAACATTCCTCGAGCATCCGCACATTCACACGTGTTTCCTCTCCCCCGGCTCAATCGGACCGCAACGCGGCGCATGCAGGAAGCTCCGCGTCAGCTTTTTCCTACAAGGGGAAAACCTCCGCATAGGATCGCATTGTTCGACCCGATATGCCGTTTGAGCGCCCTTTTGTTTTGATAATTTGGCGTTCACATGAGCCGCGGTGAGAACCGTTGGCGGAAACACAAGGGCAATAAACAATAACATGCTTGTGCGTCTGTTGGGTTCTGCCTTGAAAATAAAACCTTTATTTCTGTCTGGGAAGAAATGACGACATCCGCGCCGGTGCTGTTGTCCACCGTCGCCCCAAAAACGAGGGTCACCACGAGCGTGCGGCGGGCTGATGGGAACGCTGCTGTCACAGAAACGCCCGTTGTTGCAGACACAGGTAACCCGCACCTGCTTTATTTATTTCTTAAATTTAACCTAAATTTGCTTATATTGTTTTGACAAGTTATTTTTACTTAAAATGAAATTGTCAGACAAGATTATTGTGCTTATTTTTAGATACTTTTTACTTAATTATCTTACTTGATCAAGCAGTCTTGATCAAGTGTTTGAAAGTGCTATATAAATAAAGATGACTTGACTTGACTTGAGTGTTAACAGCCAGTTTTAAGTACTGTGAGGCTGATGACAACAAACCAACATCATTTAAGATTTTGCATCATCTAGAAATAAGATAAATGGAAAAATTACAAGTTATGAAAACAATCAGACAAAAGTGCTTTTACTAAGCTAATTTTTCATCTTTCCAATATTACGATATTCAGATTCAGGGGTCTAGTGGTAGAGTGCCTAAGCTCTTGGAGGTTATGGGTTCAATCCCGGCCTGGGTCATACCAAAGAAAATAAAAATGTGACCTGTTACTTCCCTACGTGACACTCAGGCAAAGTTATCCAAGAGTAAAAAAAATAAAAAAAATACATATGTATTTTAAGAAAATAGTTCTATTTATTACAGCTTGAAAAAAAATCAATATAACTTGTTTTTTGTATAAAAATACTATTTTCAAGACCGCCATGCTTGATATGGGAATATTTTCTTATTTTTCTAAATCTTAAAGGTAAATTTACGTAAATTTTCTTGTTCTGTTGGTAGATAATTTTGCTTATTTTAAATAATAATTTTCTTATTCTACTACATTTGTTTTTCTTAAATTTTCTACAATATATTGTGGAATATGAATTAAGCAGCAAAACCATCTCATGGGGCGGCCATTTTGCCATGTGCTGTTGACCAAAAATGACATCATGTGACAAATATTGGAGTTCAGGTAACAAGCAATCATGGCTCACCTGTCTTCTGGATTTGGTCATGTCACGTTCACGTGATTGGTTGTTACCCGAGCAACTGTGATGTCCTTTTCAAGACAGCAAGTGGCAAAATGGCCGACCCGAGAAAAGTGGGGCCGCATAGAATAGCTTAGCATAAATGCAGATTTTACTTTGTTTGACGGCTACTTGACTTTAGGCTCGTCTTTGAACCTCGTCTCACAGATGAACCAGTATTGGGTGAGAATTACCCCAACCAAACAGAGATGGCGCTCTTCTACCAATCAGCCGCTTGGATCCTGGCAGCTCTCCTCCTGGCTGTCATCATCTTCCTCATTGTTGCTTTGCTCATCAACAAGAAGAAGAAGTGGGTGCAGATGTCCTGCTACACTGCTCCAAAGAAAGTAAGTTTGTCATGATTTAATAATAATAATAATAATAATAAGAATAATAATAATAATAATAAATAACTAATTTTGGGGGGGGGCAGCTTTGTTTTTGTTTTTTTTAAATATTTTTTTCTGTTTTACTGAATTATTATTTTTTTGCCATAAACAAAAAAAAATCTGAAAAACAGGAAAAAAAATACTCAGAAAAACAGGAGAAAAAACATTTAAAATATTAAAAAAAATATATTTAAAAAAAAAAAAAGAGGACCAACTTCTGTTTTTCAGCGTTTTTGTTGTTGTTTTTTTAACCTCTGAACCCTGAAAAATACTGTTTTTCTGACTAATTTTTGGGGGGAGCTTTGTTTTTTTGAGTAATTTTTTTCTGATATATTTTTTTTTTTTGTCATATAATTTCCTCCTATTTTTCTGAATATTTTTTCCACTGCTTCTCAGAATATTATTTTTTAATGACAGGAATAATATGTATATATATACATATATATATATATATATATATATATAAAACGTAAAAAAAAATACTCAAAAAAAAAAGTTCCCCCCCAAAAATTTGTCAGAAAAACATTTTTTTTCCCAAGTGAATGCAATGTGCTTCCTTAGGTTTGCAATAATAATTACATTTTTTTTTTAAATAAATGATGATAGTAGTAGTAGTAGTAATAATAATAATAATAATGAAAAAAGTAAGTTTGTTGACTTTTATAGCATCAGTATGATTCTCATTTTCACTTTGCTCTCCTTCCTTCCAGACTGTGATCCTGAAGCATGTGAACAAGCACCAGGTGGTGTACATGGAGCCTTCCAAGGAGAACAAATTTCAGAACGTGAAGAACGACTGCGGGATCCATTTCTCCCCCGAGACGAGTCCTCCCTGCGCGGACAAGATGACCATCCCCAGAGCCAAGCTGGCAAACAACTGGACGGCGCGCTAACGTCAGCCGCCAGCAGATCGGAGCCGCCCGCCGACTCGTGCTGCTGTGATCCGCAGTCATTCGTACATCCACACAACATGGACGCCGCCGGCTATACGCGATTCACGCAAGATGACGCCCTCACGTTGGATAAAGCAAACAATTGACTTTTCTGGTGTGTTTGAACTGATGTGAGGTGCTGGGCCGACACATACTCGCTCTGCTTTACAGTACTGCACAATCACTGAGGATTCTCAGTCAAACATCGTTACTATATCACCTTTTTTTTTTTTTTTTTTTTGCCTCCTTTCGGACTAGAAGGGGAGGGAAAAAAAAGTTCCCGGATGTGGGCGGTCAATCTTAAGAGGTTTACAGCAGTGTTCATGGATGCTGTCAGTACAA
This sequence comes from Festucalex cinctus, assembly GCF_051991245.1. Classification (NCBI taxonomy): domain Eukaryota; kingdom Metazoa; phylum Chordata; class Actinopteri; order Syngnathiformes; family Syngnathidae; genus Festucalex; species Festucalex cinctus. The sequence continues at coordinate 4,643,846 of NC_135422.1, forward strand.
TGAGCAGGGATGCCAAAAGAACTGGTAATCCACCAAATTTTGCCCAGCAGGCTTTATAGACATCCTGCGCTCGAATGTGTTCTTTCTGTTTAGATTATGTATATTGCAGTACTGTATTACCATTCATGTTGTTCTAGGCCGACTTATTTTCGTCGTATCTTTTTAGGGCCAAATTTATGCTGGTCGAAACATTCCCACCACCACGTGCGCAAATCTTATAAAACGACAGCAAAGAATTCCCTCTGGAATCTTCCGTGCAAAACAGAAGCTAACCGTTTTTCCACATAACTTCAGCCGAACCATCCAGAAGCCTGGTTTTCATATTTCATCATATCTGGAAGCTGAATCGGAGTGATGTCCATCTCGGAAGAATGTACGAAGCGGAAGAGGAGATAAAATGGTGCAGTTTAGAAGGGTTTTTAACTAAACTTCGAAGGAATGCCGCTTCAGAAGTGCACATTGATGCTGCTGCACTTAACTCATTCAGTCCCAGCCATTTTCTCTGACGCAATCGCTCCCGGTTGTTTTACTGGATTTTCACTGATTTTGCAAGGCCCACAGAATATTGAGTTCTACTTGCTATAAGAACATGGAACCTACCAAAAGCAAGATTAGTCTCTTATTTCATCAGGAAAAAAAACAATATTTCTATCTATTTTTATTTTACAGCAGTGCAAAGGCTGCATCAAAGCCTTCCGTATGCCCTAGCATTAAAAAAAACAACAAAAAAAACAAAAATGTATAAATGCGTCTTTGGGACACTGGTAATATTTAAAATAGAACGTATTTATACGTTTTTGGGAGCAAATGAGTTAAAAGGGAAGTCAACCCCAAAATGTTCTTTACAATATGTTCTATGCAGCTTCACTAGCCTGAATACATTATTCTAATTAATATTGTGTTTGTGGAATATGAATAAAGCAGCAAAATCCACCCGTTTTTATCCATCCCAAGTGGCGGCCTTGTATCCATCCATTTTTTCCCCCGTATTTTCAAAAAATAAACCTGAATGGAAACACTAGAACTTTCAAAGAAGACAAAAAATAATAATTGTTTTAAAAGCATATCTAAAAAAAATAAAATGAGAATTTTGGCTATGTTTTGACTAGATATTCCGCCGCACATAAATCCTCATGGCGCAGTCTCCGCTCAATATTTGCAAAATTTGTTGAAATGGGGATAAGTTGCATGTTTGAATTTTCACTAAATTCTCTTAAATAATTCAAAACATTTGGATAGAAACCCCATTTATGAGATCACAATTTCCCGGGTAACGACCAATCATGGCTCAGCTTCAGAAAACAGGTGACCCGTGAGCAGCTGTGATGTCATTTTCAGTCGACAGCATAAAGCAAAATGGCCGACCCTAATATGGATTTAAAAAAAAAAAAAAAAAATGGATGGATTTTGATTTATATTCCACAAACTCAATATTAATCATAATGCCATGTTATTGCAAATATTTTTGGGTTGACTTCCCTTTTAAAGGTTTGTTTGCAACCAGTCCTACCTTCTTTAAATTGAACTGCTTAACAAGCCAACAAAAAAACAAAACGGTGATCACTTCACAAAAGGCCCACAAAAATGTTCACGAGGCAAAAAAATATTTAGTATACAGTATTTTTGCTAATTCTTTTAATCAGAAAAAAAGTGTTAGTTTCAAAACTCTTTTATCTGTCAGTAATAAGCACATGTATTTTTTAAAAGTAGCACTTTCCGGCTTTTTTTTTTTTTAATGCCACTGCAGGATTCTTGGAGGGATAAACACGCTAATCAGGGATTTGATGTGCGCATTAAATTTAAGCCACTCCAGTAAACACACGTCGTTCTATCCAAGGCCACGTACTACAACAATCGGCTCAGAGTAGAAATCCATTTTTTTTCAATCACCACTCCAACCGATGCCAACCGATGACTCCATAACAAAGATTGTGATGCCAAAATTGGTAGATTGGTTTATAATGGTGTGTTGTAGAGACTGAATTGTTTGACTCATGATCATGTGCTTTAAAAATGAAGTGTGAAAAAAAACAAAAAACCCTGTTCTTTGTTCTACTTTGTGTAAAAAGTTAGTTTCGACTAGTTGAGCAGAAGAGTACCCTATTTATTTTTTCACATAGCTTTATTTATTAATACTATAGTTTGACTTTTTCTTTTTTGGATGAACTTTGGTAGCCAAAGCTGCTGTGCATTTTAGAGCATTTACACCAATCTGCTTTATTCAGCATCGCCTTATTTATTTCTCTGTTCCAAGCCTTGTAAATAAGTGAAACTGTAACATTTACTCATTTTTGAGCAATAAACGTGTGAAACAAAAGTGGTCTGTCCTGAACATAAGAACCTACAAGATCACAGCATGTGAGGAAAGGATTTATTTCTGCTTTTCAGTCCAGCTCTTCATTACAAGAAAATACTGTTTTTAAGTATATATAAAAAAGCCTACTAATGCATTAAGGCCATGTTAAGTCCACAAACCTTCTTGTACCGGGTTACGTCATACAGTTTCATCAACAACGCTGAGGTATGATGAAGGTAGCGAAGAGTCTTTCTCCCCCCCCCAAAGGTGAGGCGGCAGGAAGTGGTCCAGGTCGTGGAGCGCAATGCTTTTCTCACAGGAGGGTCTTGTAGTAGTCATCCTTCAAGCTGTACAAGACCACCACGGCCACCCTGAAGCAGGGCGACACGTGTCAGACAAAAGAATTTGCAAAATCGTGTTGGGAGGTGACCTAGCACACAAACGCCCCCCCCCCCCCAAGGCTCTTTTATCAATTTCAACTCACTAAATTGTAAATCAAACTTGTAGACAGGAAATTAAAACCAACTGTTCTTGCTAGGCTGTGATTTTTTTTTTTTTTTTTTTTGGAGTCATGAAAGAGAAAATCCTCCACAATCCCTCACGGGGCTGATCTCGACGGGCATTCACGGATGTCACAACAGGCTCAAGTACGGCGGATTTCACATGGCTGGGGAGATTGAGACTCTTCAACAGGAATGCGCAGCGTGGACCCACCTCGCTGCGTTACTGTTTTAGCAGCAGGTCAGACGTGACATGAGGCGAGGTCAAAACGTCAATGGCGGCGGTTTCCTTTCTAAGTGGGGGTCAAATTGGAATCTTAAACAATTCGTTGAAAGAACAGTGATCATTCAGTTCAAGTAAAACATAAAATACTTTTATTTTGAAAGGTGTTTTACTTTTATGTGCAAATATATGCTGATATATGATATGAGCGAATTAGCAAAAGCTACGAATTGTGTCTCTGCAGCGGTGCCAACTCGGCGATGATTTCGCAATATTTAGCAACATTTTCCAAATCCAAACTATTTTTTCTAAAAAGAAAATAGCAAAAATGACAACTTACTTCCTTCAGGGTGGAGGGAAGAGGCCCAAGTAGATTTGCCTTTATAATACTGTATGCAAATCTACATATACTGTATTGCAAGTCTTAGTAAATACAGTACTTCACTAATTCCCGCCATCACAATTCAACCACAGCTTTACTGCTAAACTTATCACTGCTAAACTTTTTTTTTTTTTTCCCGCATTTTACGTCATCGAATCAAAATGAAGAGTGTGTGCGCATGCACGTGTGAGACGGGATAGAGGCCAACGCCTCGTTTTTACCTTTTACGCGGCAGGACAAACATTGATCATGTGGATAGGTTAAAATAGTAAATATAATTTCTCTCGTGGGATGAAGTTATTTCTACCGCTATAAAAGGTGTTATCTTCAGGGACCAATTGAAAACGGATTCCCTCAGTTATCCAAACCTCAAATAGATAGCAAGCAAGGAAGCAAGAAAGAAAGAAAGAGAACGAAAGAGGGAAAGAGAGCGAACGAAAGAGTGCGAGAGAGAGAGAAAGAGAGAGAGAGAGAGAGAGAAGAAAGAGCGAAAGAAAGAAAGAAAGAGTGAAAGAAAGAGTGAAAGAAAGAGCGAAAGAAAGAAAGAAAAAGAGAGCGAAAGAAAGAGTGCGAGAGAGAGAGAAAGAGAGAGAGAGAGAGAGAGAAGAAAGAGAAAGAAAAAGAAAAAGAGAGCGAAAGAAAGAAAGAAAGAAAGAAAAAGAGAGCGAAAGAAAGAAAGAAAGAAAGAAAGAAAGAAAGAAAAAAAAGGGAAAGAAAGAGAGAAAGAAAGAAAAAGAAAAAAGAGGGAAAGAAAGAGAGAAAGAAAGAAAGAGAGAAAGAAAGAAAGAGAAAGAAAGAACGAAAAAAGAAAGAGAGCGAAAGAAAGAAAGAAAGAAAGAAAGAAAGAAAAAAAGAAAAAGAAAGAAAAAAGAAAAAGAAAGAAAAAAAGAGGGAAAGAGTGAGAGAATGAAAGAAAAAAGACAGAGAGACAAGAAAGAAAGAAAGAAAGAAAGAAAGAAAAAGAAAGAAGAGGGAGGGAAAGAGAAAGAAAGAGAGAGTGAAAGAAAGAAAGAAAAAAGACAGAGAAGAAAGAAAGAAAGAAAGAAAGAAAGAGGGAGGAAAAAAAGAAAAAGAATGAGAAAAAGATAAAGAGAGCAAAAGAAAGAAAGGAGAGAGAAAAAGAAAGTGAAAGAGAGAGAGAGAGAAAGATAGGTAGATATCTACTACTATTTATATCTAACTATATTGCTGCCTTATTTAAAATAATGTCAATAAAACAACATCTAAGACGCTTTCACAACTGTTGTGGAAGAGAGAAAAAAATAATAATCTGGCAAAATGGAGACAACCACCACTACATAATTATGCTATGAAACAGATTTGACTTCCACTCAGAATTTTGTTGAATTGACGGTAGCATATGAAGGCATTGTACGTCCTTCACCGCATTGCGAGCCGCCCCGCCCCCTCTGCCTCGTACCTCTTGGTCATTTTAAAGGTGTGGATCTCGTCGCAGATGGACTTGAGGTAGCGCTGCTTGGGGAGACGCGACAGCAGAGTCCTCACGCTGCTGTTGTACTGCTCTTCCGTCTCAAACTGCCGAAAGCAGACAAGTTGACAAGGGCAAATTTGTTTACTTGGAAGCCTCCGCTTGCTTGTTGACAAATTAAAAACATGACGACATCCTATTGCAGACTCCAACATACTTTTTTGTTTTTGTTTTTAAGGGTTATGTTATGTACCATTTGGCCCACTCATTTATGAGGTGCCGCTTATATAACAGCACTTTCTTGTTTCTGCTTACAATGTACTGTAATTAAAAGTCTTTTCAAGTTCAACTCTCAGCTCTTTTGGAACAGAAAGTTATTGCAAGAAGGAATGTGAACATTTAGCACCCCCGAAGCATGCACGCCTGAGTGTAATGGCAGCTTACAGCATATGGAGGACAAAACTGACAAAATTAAAAATAAATGACTAAATGTGAAAAAAAAATGATATAAAAATATATAATTTGAAAATTACATCCCCCCCGAAAAAATGGAAATATAAATGGAAATAAAAGGAGCAAAAAATATGGATATGCATAAATAAATACATTTGTATTTAATATTTGAATTTGATTTTTTACATCACTTTTTATTTTCACTTTTAGCCATTTATTTACATAGTCATTTATTTATTTTTTATTTTGGCAGTTTTGGGCCGTACTGCCAAGTCGAAATGATATTCAAATGAGGGGGCGGTCCTAAGACTAAATCGTCCAACCCAAGACACGCTTAGGACCACCCCCTTATTTGAATAACAGTTCGATTTGTGAGTCCGGCCCAAAACTGCCAAAATTAAAAATAAATAAATGACTAAAAAAATAAATAAATAAGTGACTAAATAAATAAATGACTAAAAGTGAAAATAAAATTATATATTATATAAATTATATTGCAAACCTTTTATTGTTTTAATATTGCTGATTCGGGCATTTGTTTTTACTTGGTCTGAGGAAATATTCTAATATTTTGAGATAGGATACTTGAGTTTTCTTAAGCTGTAAGCCATAATCAGCAATATTAAAATAATAAAAGGCTTGCAAAATTTCAGTTGATTTGTAATGAATCCAGAATGTATGACATTTGTTTTGTTTTTTTGTTTTTTTAATTGCATTACAGAACATAAAGAACTTTATCAAAATATTCTAATTATCTGAGACAGTCCAGTTTTATTTTCATTTTCACTTATTTATTTTTTGGATATAATTTTTTAATTATATATATTTAAAAAAAATTTAATATAATTTTTTAATTATATGTTTTATATCCATTTTTATTTAAACGTTTAGTAATTTATTTATTTATTTGGTCATTTATTTATTTTGAATTTTGGCAGTTTTGGTTTAAACAATTGGAGCTGCTCTCCGAGCTGGTGGAAAAAAAAAAAAAGTCGGGTGTTCCCTCACATCACCTTCTGAATGGAAGCAACGCTAAAGGAAGGAGACGGGATCCCGTCTTCCTGTCTGGGTTCTCGAGTTCTAATGCCGACGCGGCCCCAACCCACCGCATTCCTCCCATCACCAGGATGTCGCCTTTTATTAAAATGTGTTTTGACAAAGAAAGTCAGAAGGGAACCAACCTCCAGAGACAGGAAGTTGATCAGCGTTTCCTTCTGAAGGTCCACCTGCAGGAAAGGAAAATCATTTCAAAGAGTATATTTCGAAGCCATTGTGTTTGAAAATAATCCCGTGACGATTCGGCTAAGAATAAGACCGTCTGCACAATCTCACTCAACAGGTTGTGTAATTCTGTCAGAACACGATTACTCACAATTCCACTTTCCCCTGGCTTGAAAAACAGCCCGCGTCCCTTTTCCCAGGAAGGGGCCAATTGCCTCCTGGGCCTATCATTGGAAAATGAGCGCTGCTGTGTTCCACTCGGACTGATACACAAACAGGCTGCCGACATGCAACAACAAAGATTTGGAGGCCTGCGCAACCGTTTAGTGGAATGAAGGTGATTGGGCGTGGGGATGTTTCAATAAGTCGTATTTACGAATGAGAGCTTGATACAATCCAGAGTCTCGTGGGAAGGACAAACAATTTTTTGGCCCATGCAGTGACAAGGCAAATAAGATGATTTATGGTGTGAAAATCTTGGCAATAAATCTAAGAAGCAACCACAAAACAACTCAAAATGGCAGTAGTGCATTGATAGGATTGTAGAGCTTGGCATGAGGTACGTTAAAACAACTCTAAAAGGTCTCCCTCCTCCTGATGTTTCATACTTAAGCTATCAAAAACCCTTTTCCTCGCACAGAGATGTCACACTTGAATTGGAAAGATAAAAACGGACAGTACTAGAAGGGGAAGTGGACGTATGGGTAAACAAACAAAATGACTTACTGCCAGAACCTCGATGTCACTGTTCTTGTTTTGCAAACTGTTTGCAAGAGTTTGTAATCTGGTGTGGATCTGAGAGGGGGAGAGAAACGTAAACAAAGTTAGAAATCATGAAAAGGAGAAGGGTGGAAGAAAAGAATTCTTTCCATGGGCAAAATGAAATAGCACAAACATAAACATGCTACATATTAAAGAAAAAAATATATTTTTCCACGCAGTTACTTCATGAGCAGACCATTAGGCTCATGAAGAGCCTTATTTTGAACCCGATGCATTGTGGTACTCACACTGACAGGAGATGGTGGTGATGATCAATAATAGATGAATCAATTAACTGATCATTAACGCATTCACTCGCAGCCATTTTCACTGAAGCAACCATCTTCGATCCTGCTGTTTTACTGGATTTTGATTGATTTTGCAAGGCCCACGGCATATTGTATTCTATTGCTATAAAAACGTGGAACCTACCAAAACAACGATCACTCTTCTTTCATCAGGAAAAAAAAAAATATTTCTATCTGTTTCCGTTTTGCAGCAATTAGCATTAGAATATAGCTAAACTTCATCGTTATTGACAAATCTGCTTAGAATTGTGGGGAAATCAACTTATTTTCAACATGGCTCTGGTTGATCTCTTATACTCTGCTGCCACCTGCTGGCCCTTTTTGCAATAACTACCATTGCTTCACCCGTTCTCTGCAGTTGAGAGGCTGCATCAAAGCCTTCTGTATGCTCTAGAAGTCCAGCATTAAAAAATAATAAATTAATAAAGTATAAATACTTTAATCTTTGGGACACTTAAAACATTTAAAATAGAACATATTTATACGTTTTCAGGAGCAAAGGAGTTAAAGTGAAAGTCAATCTTAAACATTTCTTGACAATATAACATCTAGTGGCAAAAACTCACACTCGTTTTTTACATTACATCTTTTTAATTTTAATGCCATTTTACAAATTATGAAGTTACTGCATCAATGACAAAAAGGTGCAGCCCTATTTCTATTAGTTTTACTTTTATGTTAACAAGAGTATGAAAAAACAAATGTTTTATTGTACATTTAGAACAGATATAAAATTTGTGATTAATCGTGAGTTTACTGAAGTCAGTTAGTCATTAATAACGATTAAAATTTTATCTCGCCTGACAACCTTATAGTAAACGTAAAGTATTTGGAGACAAAAAAACAAATGGCAAGCATAAAATGTATACAAAATATGCTACACATTGTCATGTCTGTGTGCAGCATGTGCCTTTAAGAGGTGGGTCCTTTGGGGTCCCATTTCATTGGCAAGAGGGTATGTGTCCCATCCCTAATCAGCACCCCCAAAAATATGCCAATGCCAAACTGGAAATATGCAGGGATTCACTAGACTGCAAAAACCCATTGGGAAAAAAAAAGAAAAAAAAAAAGGATTGTTTTAAAAACTGCAATATAACAAGGATAAAGCTGTAGAGAGGGAAGCAACATGATTGCATTTATGAGAAATTGTGCGATTTCCTTTCCGAACTGCGAGTGACTCTCCCTTGTAAATGTGGCAATGGATGATTTGTCTCAGTTACCTGAGTCTCAAAGCGGCGTCTTGCACTGGCGGACACTTTCTCCGAACTGATGACATTCACATTCATGTTCATCCCGCAGCTGCTTCCATGTTGCTCAGATGATCCTGTGGGCCAAACCCCCCCCCCCCAAAAAAAAACGTGATCAATATACAATGACATTACAACACATTGCTATCTGTGCATATGTGGGTGAGTAATGCAACACTTTAGCCTAATCTTTCGAAGCACTAATCTTTCATCACTCAGGCTGAAAACGTTAATCCCAGTTTCTCAACATGAAACTTTTACGTTGGGAAAATGAAAGTAACTCTGCAGGGAAACAAAGGTACAACTGTTGAATGTGTTGAGTGCAACATAGGGCTAATGCTTCACATCAGCGTCGCGTGTAAACAGTTTGGGGGTGGTGGTGCAATACCTGTGGCGTTGAGCTGGGAGCCTTTCGGGTTCTGGCCCATGCATTCAGATATTTCCCTGAAGGAGCACAAGGAACAACTTGTATCAAGCTTCCCAGAAATGAAAGCAACACTTGAAGCCAGAAGAGAATCACTTTACCTGATGTATCTTTCCTCTACGAACTTGGTCCGAAATTTCTGAATGATGTGCTCCACCACTTCCAACTCAGGAACCCTTTTTTCGGACTGTCTGTCCTTCTCAAAGGATTTGACCTGAGGATAGATTGAACGACTTAAAGATATGCTTCAGTGGAATAGCAAGCTAAGTGTTGACAAACTAAAGAACAGATGCTTTCTGGACACACGTCTGGAGACACATTCTATTTACCTTCACGTAGTTGCCCTCTTTGTCAGATACCATGGCCATGCATGTGATGCCAGCCAACCGGCAGTGGTCCATCAACGTCTCCTGAGACTAAAACATAAAACGATTGCTGGATTTTAGTTGGCTTTGGAATGAGACATGCATGGAAATCTGTGTTTCAAGTTATGGGTCACATGTATGTGTACATTAGAATAAATTATCTACAAAAATAAACCAATTCTCATCATGTTCATCTGTTATTTCAGAACAAACCATGCAGTTTTCTACAGCTGTGTTTATTAAAAAAAAAAAAAAAAAAAAAAAAAAAAGCATCACTTTGTACTTCTTAAAATTGATAGTGCGTCAAAAATAAAGAAATAAAAAATATGTTCTATGTGCCACCACGAGTCTAAACATGGTATTCTGATTCATATTGTGTTTTTGATATATGAATTAATGAGCAAAATCCACACATTTTGATGATTTGATCCTTTAGCAGGGGTGGCCATTTTGCAACTTTGACTTAAAAAAAATAAAAAAAATAAAAATAAAATAAAAAAATCACAGTTGCTCAGGGCTCAGTTAACGACCAATCATGGCTCACCTGTTTTCTAAGTTTGGTCATGTGACATTTATAAGCTGAGCAGTAATTGGCTGTTACCTGATCCCTGAGAAACTGCAATGTCATTTTTAATTGACAGCTAGTGAAAAAATGGCCGCCCACAGAGATGGATTAAAATGGGTGGCTTTTTTTCTGCTTAATTCTTATTCCACAAACAAAATATAAATCAGAATAATGTCTTTAGACTACTGGGGGCGCATAGAACATATTATTGTAAAGAATATTTTTGGGTTGACTTCTTCCCTTTTAAACCATCCGCTGATGTGAAGCAAAGGTTACAGATAATGTGAAAATGTGAAAAAGCCATATTTGGCTTAGGCAAACTGGAAGCGTGCTTTAAATGTCGTTGCAAGACTTTGCCATGTGATGGGGGGCTAACAAAAGCCTAATCTGAATAAGCTGTTCTCAAAGTCTCACCACTTATTTGGGTGCTGGGCCGCACACGTAATCAGCGAAAACCACACAAACACCATCGATAATTAGAGAGGGCTGCTTGTTCCCAACTTCCTAATTTGCTTCTGGGGGCCTTTGTGGCAGAGAGGGTGGCCACTTAAATTCCATGTCAGTACAAAGAAGCAAAAAAGGAAACAGTGTCAGACGTGGAACGTTAAAATAAAGAATAGATTACATCGATGCAGGGTGCTTGGACTTATCACATATACTAAAGGAAAGTGAATGTGGCATTAGGACTCTCTGGTTGCTTTTTTCTCCAATCTCAGCCTGTTTAATCTATAACGGAGACAAATGTGACTTTGTGAACCCCTAAATGGCAAAGCCCAGCTCATCATATTCAATGTTTACTATTTCTGATCCTGCCCTTGTAGCGTATTTATTGGCGGGCAGTTGTCAGTTGCTATGAGATAAAATGTTGTTGGTTGGTTTTGTCTTTGAAAGAGTCACACATTTTTATTTCAAATAAGTGAACTAAAATGTTCCTTACCAATTGAACATGCATATTGAGAGCTCTGAAGTATCGTGCAATGTTTATAGACTTCTTACTTGCAGGTCAGGAAGCAGAAAAATGGGACAAACTTTACATCCTTAAACAGAGATTTAGTACCAGTAATTCTGAGGCTAGATTTTAATAACTTGTGCATTTTATTTCATTAATGTTAACACAGTCACTGACTTGCAAAATTCTGTATGACATTGATTTTAAATATTTTCATTCAAGGAAAACAAAATCTCTAATGGGTGCCAAGAGAGGAGCGATAAAAAGCAGTGACCAGAAATGTTAATTTGTCTCTATTGTAGCCGTTATCTCTGTAAACCTCATATTGGGTCATTAAGAATTTTTATAGGAATGCTCTGGGCTCATACAATATAAAGTTTATATTTGCTGATACTGTTGCCTGTGAGAAGCTGATAAGGCTCCATTAAGCACCGACAGTTGCATGACATTAGGGGTGTGAATTGCCTAGTACCTGACGATTCGATTCGTATCACGATTCACAGGTCACGATTCGATTCGATACCGATTAATCCCGATACGAATGGTCACGATTCGATACCGATTAATCCCGATACGAATTTATAAGTCGATTGTTGCGATTTTTTTCCATTCAAATTTAGAAAATACTATCAGTAAATTTGTACATGTACACTGTAAGATTTGTATGAATATATTTATCTAAAACTTGAGGCTTATAACCGTGAGCCACTGTACACAAACAGTTTGCAATCTGTTTCACATTTGAACAGCATTAAAATAAAAATATTAAGGCTTAATGTGCCGTTCATATAACATTCTTCCATGCTCAAGGTGTGAATCCTAAAAAAAAAAAAAAAAAAAAAAAAAAAAATCGATTCTGCCGATTATTGAATCGATTCGAGAATCGCGCGATGTAGTATCGCGATATATCGCCGAATCGATTTTTTTTTTAACACCCCTACATGACATTGTTACTGCTCATTCCTATCAGCAAGAAAAAAAAGGGCAGAATTCCTTCTAAATAACACTGAGACCTTATCATTCAGGTTAAAATTGCCAAGCAAAGGGCCTGTCTTTAAAGCTGAACTAAAACATTGGCTTCGGTCCAACGCTTATCACAGCCTCTTGAATTACACGTGAGTAGACATCCAGTTGGGACGTATGCCCTTCACAATTACGAGTAAACATAACCATTAGATTGACACAAACCTGTGAGACGTCGTAGGCAATGTCTGCAGAGACTCCGTTGCTCCACAGCTTCTGGACAACACTGATGGCTCTGGACATGGACGAATGTCCCACAGGGACCACAAGGACATCACAGGAACTTACTGATGGCTGAGAAAAAGTGCACAGACATGACAGCGTTAAAAAAAAACAAAAAAACAACAACATAGCACAAGCAACATAACCAATTAATTGATCCAAAATTTAAAAGTATCATTTCATTTTCTATTCCTTCTCAGAAGATTACATCTGAATATAATCCTAACATATATTATTAAATAGTTACTAATAATAGAACCCCAGTGATCATAGTTATTAATTTGCTTCTGGGCGCGTCGGCCGAATGCTGTAATAAAGAAGCATTAAATATGAATTCTGGTCCGCTACTTCATTATAATTAGATGTCAGATGTTATTGTGTGTGTGTGTGTGTGTGTCTCACTGGCTCCTCCATGCTGGCCACCACGGCACACACTTTGTCCAACGCCACACTGGCACCTACTGCAGAAGGCACTGGCGCCGTGGAGGCGGGCCCGCGAAATTCCAGGATCTAGCAATAGAAACGGCAATCTTTGTCACCCATCAGCACTAAATGAAGTCCTGATAAATGTTCATATAGAAAACTTCAAGTTTGAGGTTTAAACTTCTAGTACAGATGATTTATTTAATGCTTTAAATGTGACTTGTGCATGATTCTACGCTACCAGATGGTCGTAGCGTCCTCCAGCAGCAAGGATATCCGGTACAGTCCGCTTGCGCTTCCTGATGAAGGCCACAAACTGGAAGATTAGTCCAGAGTGGTGCTGCACCTTGTACACTAAACCTAAATTGACTACCACCTGTAAGAAGACCAAACTTATATTAAATGGGGTTGGGAGCATACTGTGGATATAGAGTCAACAGAACCTTGTTCAAATAATTCAGATAATTAATTTAAAAACTTTTTCCACCTTAAATGTCATTTAATATGTGTACAACAAAGAAATTGAAATCTCGAGAGGGGAAGTCAAAATTGACTGGTTGCAAAATGTGCATAGCCGCTTATAACTGGGGATGTGATCGAGACTGAAAGGTACGCTCACTGTTCACCATCAAAACAACACCATACATACAGCGGAACATGGTGGTGGCAGCATCATGCTTTTTCAACTCACAAAAACCTGACATTAGAACAAGGATGTGTAGACTTTTTATACCCGTTATGTATATTGATACATTTGCAAGAGACTTCTTTACCGGCAGTTTCACTCCAAGTCTTTCAAGTAGCATCGTAACCTCCTCCAGGTCCTTGAGGCCCTGCTTGGCCAGTTGCATGACGGCCGTCTTCTGCTTGGTGAGTGACGTCAGCAATGGTGCCACTTCTTTCAGACTCCCTTTCTGTTCTATGTACTTGTACAACACCTGCAACTGTACACAAGAGAGGAGAAAAAGCCTGAGCAGTTACCAGGGAGCAAGATGCTGCTTGTGGGATTATTTATCCGGACAATTGAAACACCAGGTGGACACTTACACTGTTTGTCGACAGTGAAGAGTTGAAGAACTTTGCCTCTACCTCACGTTTGGTCAGCTTTTCACTCTGGGGGAAAATCCAGAACAGAACACTAGAATCAACAAAGACTAGCAGCACATAACCTGCTAAAGACACAACATGTGGACAACATCTGTAATACATGTGAGACGGTTACTGACCATGGCATCACATAGTATGTTGGAGGCCTGGTTCAGTTTGTCCTCTGGGATTCCGCTGTGAAGAAGGATGGCCTTCAACAAAATTGTATGATTCAGGTAAATGTTGTAATTGCGTTCCTGGAAATGTGGGAGGCAAAAAAATAATAATACTTCACTAGATGCTGCATGTATAACAGAACATATGGTGCTCCACAGGGCTCAATTCTGGGTCCTCTGCTGTTTTCATTGCTAGATTTGATGAGATGTTAATTTTTGTTCACCAGTAAACCCTATACCAACGTCTTGAATTTGAATAAAAATGATTTTGTTTTTCAATAAAAAGGCTTTGATTAATGCACATAGGAAACTGGTGGGCTTCGGTATCTCCACAGCAAAGTCATTGCTCATAAACAGAGAGGAACCTACTACTGTATGGAAGAAAAGGAGGTATTTGTTGTCTGCAAAAATGTCAAATCTTATAAAAGGCTTCAAAAAATGTCTTGTCTACTACTGCTATAAGAAAACAAACAAATAGAAGCAGTCTGACATAGAAATAATCCCTGAAAGGTTGGAGGAAGATCCGTTTTGAATCGTGAGCCTACTGTATTGTTGTCTTGCACTCTACAAAGGCACTACTTGCACTCATGAGGTACCAATTACCACAGCTAAATACACAAACACCAATATAGAATTATGATAATCCTGTCCGGGCGGCACGGCGGTCGATTGGTTAGCACGTCCGCCTCCCAGTTCTGAGGACTCCGGTTCGAGTCCAGGCTCCGGCCTTCCTGGGTGGAGTTTGCATGTTCTCCCCGTGCCCGCGTGGGTCTTCTCCGGGTACTCCGGTCTCCTCCCACATTCCAAAGACATACATGGCAGGTTAATTGGGCGCTCCGAATTGTCCCTAGGTGTGTGTGTGTGTGTGTGTGAGTGTGGATGGTTGTTCGTCTCCGTGTGCCCCGCCTACTGCCCAGAGCCAGCTGAGATAGGCGCCAGCACCCCCCGCGACCCTTGTGAGGAATAAGCTGTCAAGAAAATGGATGGATGGATGGATGGATGGATGGATAATCCTGTCCATTACTCCTCTCTTTCATTCCAACCATATTGGGTGGCTTGGGGTTGATCAGGTCCAAGAGACATGCCGGTCAGAACTGGCAGCATTGGGAAGTGTGGACAGGAAATGCAGGGAGGGAGGGAGGGGAGGAAGTGGAGTAAGCTGTGCCAAATTGATTTAGGGTGTATATAATAAACATGGTGTAAATCTGTCAGACTTCCTCAACAGCTTGGTATGTTAGGCATGCGAGTGGGACGTTTCGGAGAGAAAGAACACAAACAACGCATGTTGAGATGACATCCGTTGGACAGGACAAGGAAGCGTCAAATCAGTCAACAAAATGTTCTGTGTAGGGGAGCAACCTGAAGAGCAGGGAATTCCTGGACTATTTCAGAGATGGTGTAAATGGTCTCGGCATCTGGGAGCAGGCTGTTGGTGACGGGTGTGATGATGTCAAAGGCGCACTCGAGAAGCTCCCTTGGGTGAGCGCGATCAAACTTCCTTGGCCGAAACACGCGGTCAATGCTGTACCTTGGAAAAGAGGAACGCATAAACACAAGCTTGTTCTTAATCAACGTAATTATTACTAAATGAAAAAAAAAAAAGGAAATTAAACCAAATTAATGAACAATTATATATTATTCTACCGCTGTTATTTTTCATGAGCATTTTTAATGACAGCCCTCAGTTCATGATGGCAATTTTTTTCACAAGGAAAAAGTATGGGATTTATCAGTTTGGACTTTTAAAGGAGACATCAATGTCAACATTTTCTTTACAATAATATGCTGCATCTTCCCCCACTAATCTAACATGGCATTCAGATTAATATTGCGTTTGTGGACTTTGAGTTAAGCAGCAAAATACAACCATTTTCGCAGCATTTTGACGATTTGCTATCGACTGAAAATGACATGAAAGTTGCACAGAGCTCAAGTAACCGCCAATCACGGCTCACCTGTTTTCTGAGTTTGGTCACGTGGCGTTTGCAAGCTGAGCCGTAATTGGTCATTAACCCCGCCCTGCGCAACGGTGATGTCATTTTCAGATGAAACAAAGTGGGGAAAAATGGCCGCACCCTGAGATGAATTAAAAATGGGTGGAGTTTGCCGCTTTATTCATATTTCACAAATGCAAGCTTAATCAGAATATCGCGTTTAGACTACTGGGGGGGTGCATAAAACATATTGCAAAGAAATATTTGGGGTTCCCTTCCCTTTTACACACTTTGCCCTTCCCAAATTAAATATTTACCTCTTCAGATGTGTTATGTTGTTTCGGGCGACATATCTTGCAAACGCCATCTAGAATTGTGAAAAAAGTTAAAGTTGAACTGTTCGATTCATATAATGAATTATGTTGGTCATATCTTCTCTATCATCAATCAACCATTTAGTCCACAGGATGGAAATATAATCCCCTTCTAGATGTGGAGATGCACATCTGGCACCGCATGGTTGTGTTGTGCAAAGTGTAATACGCTCACACGAAGGTTGTAGGGCAGCGTCACCAGCATACCACTGTGGTCCATGAAGCAGGCCGGCTCGCTGCCTTCACAGAGCTTCCTGTGTTTGGGAAGCAGCAGCGGTGTCTGCAGGCGTACTGCACCTGACGACAAACATCGCACAGGGCTGGAAACATATGCATAAGATAACATGACCTTCACCTTGAATGAAGTGATGCATGTGAGGAGACAGACAAAAAGAGCATAAACGAACAAGTACAGCTGGAGGCAATCAGTAGTTTGCACAAACGCAATACAACGCAGACACCTGCGTCGACTCTTGCTCTTCAGAACAGTGCATTTATTGTTCATGCGACATTCAGTGGAGCAGATGTCTGAACCTCGGAGGTTCGCACACGGATGTCAGCTTCCCACATGCACAAATGCTGAGAGCAACTCACTGTGCTTCTTGAAAATCCTGGTGATTGTCTCATACACATACTGCTGCAATTTGGCGCTGCTGAAGCTGAAGCTGCCCTGGAGGGGGACAAAACAAACAACCTCTGTTAAGGATCAGAAGGCATGGAACAAGCATTAACATGCCTTTGCAGACCACATGACGACTGGGTTTGCTGCTGTATATCACTGGGCCACAGTGACATCTAAAGGCTGAGAAGGGAAACGGTAAAATAGGCGGTTAAACCATTTTTATTACGGATTTTCAATATCATCATTATTATTATTATTATTATACAGACTCATACGTACTACGGAAGAGGATTAGAGCCAGTGAAGAGAAAAAAAAAAAATGTTGGCAGGATTCTGATTTTAATCTCAGAATTCTGACTTTAAAGTGAGAATTCTCAATTTAATCTCAGAATTCTGACTTTAAAGTGAGAATTCTCAATTTAATCTCAGAATTCTGAGATTAAAGTCAGAATTCAGACTTTAAAGTCACAATTGTTACTTCACAAGTCACAATTCTCACTTTAAAGTGAGAATTCTGACTTTATTCTCTGAATTCTCACTTTTAAGTGAGAATTGTGATGAAAGTGAGAATAGTGAGAATAAAGTCAGAATATAGAATAAAGTCAGAATTATGACTATTAGTGCTGCTACTATTCTCACTTTCAAGTCAGAATTCTGAGAATAAAGTGAGAATTCTCACTTTAAATCAGAATTCTGAGATTAAAGTCAGAAGAAATAATAAAGTCAGAATTTTAACTTTATTAGTGCTGCTACCATTCTCACTTTAAAGTCAGAATTTTGAGAATAAAGTCAGAATTCTCACTTTAAAGTTAGAATTGTCACAATAGAGAATAAGTTCAGCCAAACTTCTTTTTTTTTTCCCCCTCTCTTCACTGGTCCTAATCTGATCCTCTTCTGTACTAATACTAGTAAGGCCACTCAACACTGGAGTAGCCACCAATACCACTGGTACTTTTGATGCATAAAGTTAATTTAGAAAAATAATGTATATATATATCTTTTTTTTAAAAACAAAAAACAGGACAGATAATATTAAAGACCTATATCCTAATATAGATTTTTTTTCCCACTGAAATTGCATGAAATTAATGGCACATATCTATTCTTCAAATTTATAATTTATAGTTCCTGATCATAAAATGTTCAGAATTAGCCCTGGTATCAGTACTCGCTTATCCCCAATTTTTATGAAACAATTTGGTTCAATTTACTTAATTTGTAATCTAAATGTGTGTGTAAAATTGCCAGTTAAATAGTCATACCTTGTGAAGGTCTATATCGTAGGTGAAATCCATGACCGGTGAATTAACCTGAGAAAACAGCTGGGCCACCATGCTGCGGTAAGCTTTGCAATTGATATTGGCCATCGTGTGCTGTAACACTTCATGTAGCTCAGACTCCTCCATCTGGGGCGGAGGCAGCAGTTCACTCTTGAGAAGCTCCTGGGCAGTGGGCCGCAGTGCAGGGTCATGCTTCAGAAGCCACTCGATCACCTTCCTCTAACATGACAGATACAAGCGCAACACATCAAACTGGGCTGATATGATATTACTGGGAGGGAGCGATAACAGAGAGGGAACATATTCAATTCTGTCATGCAAACATTCTTTACCTGCGTCCCTTGCTGGTATCTACTGTAGTCATCAGGGAAGTGAATGGCCTCCTGGAGAAAGAAAGGAGATGAGGTAAGCAACATGGCCTGAAACGCTTCCCATTATGAATCTCAGGTGTGCAAAATACCACACGGAGCTGGCTCAAGACAGAAATTCGCTCAGCCCCAGTGATCATCGGCCGGTAGGACATCTCGAAGAGGATGATACCGAGGCTGAACAAATCAACTTTCTGAGAACAGACAAAAAAAAAAAAAAAGATTTCTACATTCTGTGCACAACTACTGATTACAAACACAATAGCACAAGACCAGCTAAATGTTCATAAAATTTGACTGATCTGATCCCAAAATGTTTTGGCAAAAAAATAATGTCCAAAATATGAACTCTTACTTGATTGTAGCTGGCTTTGGTATTTCCTTGAACTTCTGGACTAACATAGAGGGCTGTACCAACCATGCCAGTCAGGTTTCCTACAGTTGATAGCATTGCAGAAGAAAATATATGTCAGAAGACATAAAACAATGAAATAAAAATGAAAATATATAGATATATTTAGTTCTTTATTTTAAATAGTTTTCAGGTTTTTTCACCTGTTGGGTCCAGTTTTTGCAGTGCTGCAGAGCCGTTCTCTTCCACTTCAAATTTACCCGCAGCCTGGGAGAGAGATTGCATTTGTTTTTGTAAAAAAAAGTACTAACTAAATAAATAAACAAACAGATAAATATAGAAATACTGATTATTTTCTATCTAGATCTTGTAGTGGTGGTTCTCAGTGGGGCAGCAGTAGCTTATCTTCTTTCGAACAAGTGGGTTCAAGTCCCATTGCGAGCACTTAAAATAGCAACTTAATGTTGCCGAAATGCTTGACTAAATCAGGTGCCCATTAGCAACAAAAACTTAGCACCTCACATTGACCTTTAACACACCCCATTTCTGTTTATAAATGCAGTAGCTGAATTTCTCTTTATAACGCATAGTGACAATAAGAAAACATTGAAAAGGTGGACTTCTATAGGTATACCAAATGAAATTACTGGTGAGTGGAGCAGTAAAAAAACAGTTCAGGAGGATGTGTATTGCACTTTACAGATTAACAATTACCACAGAGGCCGGATGGTCCGTAGCCAGGCCAAAATCACCAATTTTCACATGATCTTGGGAGTCAAGGAAGATGTTGACAGGCTTCAGGTCCCTGTGAATCATTCCCTTTAAAAAATAATAATAATAAATAAATAAAATACAAATAGAAAAAAAAAAGAAAAAGAAAAAAAAAAGAGGATAAATGAGAGTTTGATCAACAGAAATTGAATCAGAAATATAGTTTTTAAAAAATGTGTCTGTTGCTGGAAATTTAAAAGCATGCATCAAAACCTGTTCATGGATATAAGAAAGACCATCGAGGATTTCCCTAAAGAGCCTCCAGAGCCGATTCTGGTCCTGATGCAGACCTTGGTCGATTGTGTCCCGCAAAGTGCTTTTTTCACAGTATTCCATCTGCACAGGAATCAGATGGTTTAGATTAGAAGTTGTGGGGCGACATCTAGTGGTACTCGTGGTGCATTAAGTGGACGCTTACTTGTATGTACAA
The DNA here is from genome assembly GCF_051991245.1 of Festucalex cinctus. Lineage (NCBI taxonomy): Eukaryota > Metazoa > Chordata > Actinopteri > Syngnathiformes > Syngnathidae > Festucalex > Festucalex cinctus. The sequence goes on from NC_135422.1 coordinate 4,664,031, forward strand.
GTAATGCACTGTCACAAAGGGTCGATCAGAGTCTGCACTTCCCGTTGCTTCGCACGGCCTTTTGCTTGGCTCACCCTGCAGAGAGACATCTTCTGTATTGACTTGGAAACAACAGACAAGTGCTGGCAGGAAACATTCAAACCTGTGACATCTCATCTGTGCTATCGTCGCCATTGTCAAATATGATATCGCTGATGGAGTCATCTGATGGCCTAATGGCACAAAAAAAAACAAAAAAACTTGAATGGTGTATGATGTGTTTGCACTGCCAGACCTAAAAAAAGAACTCACAAAAAAGAGGCACCAAAAACATCATCATCCTCATCATCGTCGTCATCCTCCTCATCACTTGACTGGTGTCGACCGCATTTAGCGCTGGAAGACCTCTCAATAGACGTGGACCACTCCACTGAGCTAGACAAGGCTGGAGGTGGTGCAACGTCCTCCACATTGTCAGCAAGGCCCAGCTCGTTGACCCGGGGCAGAGGTTTCCCGTCCGAAGGCTGCTTGTCAGCAGTGCTCGGAGGCTCTGAGCTATCCGTGTTGCTCGACAAGCCCGCGACTGGTATTTCGCTCTTCTCGATCCACGCGTTGTAGTAGCGCACAATGTTCTCATGGTTGAGACGCGACAACAGCGTCACTTCGCCTTTGATGCGTCGGAATTGCTTGCTGGCAGGGTTGACCTGGATGCGCTTCACAGCATAGTAGCAACCATCAAGATTGTTCTGAACCTAAATGTGAGATGGGGGATAAGCGATGCACACATAATGCAAGCGACATCATTTCATTTTGAACTGAGAATACCTTAATCACGGCACCAAAGGCCCCTTTCCCCAAAAGTTGGAGTTCCTCAAACTCGTTGAAATAGCGAGAAAACTGTCTGTGACCTCCAGGAGCAAATGGAGCATTCAGGATGTGGCTACGTGGGATGACAGATGATGCGAAGTCCACAGCAAGATCTGCAAAAAAAAAAAAAAAAAAAAAAAGTTTCAGAATTAAAAAAAATAAATAAAAAAAATTCTACAACACACTTGCCACATCTTAAAGTATTTTATTTAGCAAAAAAAATAAAATAAAATAAAAAAAAACACCTCCACAATAATAATGTTCAGCTGCACTATGTAACAATTTACCCAAAATTATTTGCAGCATTTTTATTTGACCAAAACATTTGTTAATTAGTTGATTAACTCTTCAGTTGTTCATAATGGGAACTCCTGCAAGCATCTGGCCAATATTTTTGAGACTTGATTCAGGTTCGTATTTCCCGCCCTATCTGCAGATGTGAAGTCATGTGCGCATTGTGTACGTGAAGGTAAGCGATTTGAAATTCAATTTTCTGCTTTCACTAGCTTTAAATTACTACCTCTCTAACAATGACATAAAAAAGCTTGGTATTACTACTTTTTTTTTTCAGGTGCTAAGTGTTTGTCCTTATATTCATATAGTCACCTTCCGGGCTGCTATCCTGGAACTGCGGCTGGTTTTTAGGTGATGGAGGTTTAAGGAAGTTGTGGTCCAAGAGTTGCTGGGTTGTCCATCGATCGACATCATTCATGCAGACACACCTATGAAGCCACATTGTGCGTTGATTTCTGGCACTGACTTGCAACAATCTAGAATCTAGCGGCATTGGCCGAATGACCTTAATTCAGTCACATTTTACACTTAATTCTAAAAAGACAGACTTTCTACAATAAATCTCATAAGAATGCTTCAGTAAAGCTCCTTGATCTGATTTGAACGTAAAGGTATGATCAAACTAATTGTGTGTATTCCTTGCTATCCATACGTACTTTTGGAGGAAGTCCTTGAAGTCAGCAGGCAGGTTGGAGGGCACTGTCACAGGATACTCTTTAGCCTCTTTGCCTTGACTTAGCGAGAGCAGCATCAGCCCCAAGTTCCACACGTCCCCCTTTTTGCCCATCCTGGTGGGCATGGCAGTGTCCTCAGAGAAACGCACATGCGCCTGCTCGAAAATATCTTCTTTGCAGATGTCTGAGAATCTCTTAGATAAGCTGTAATCAGTCAATCGGACGTTGCCCTCAGAGTCCACCAGCACGCTGGAGGTCCCTAAATGTTTATGGACCACAGAGTTCGAGTGCAGGTAGTCGAGTGCTGCCAGCAGCTGGGCCGTATAATGGCAGAGCTTGTCCAGAGGGACGGGGGAGTGATTGATGAGGCTTTGGTTCAAGTTGATGCCGGCCACATGCTCAACCAGAAGGTCCACCACGAGGCAGTCTTCCTTCTCTCTGGAGCTCAGCGCCCGGTAGTGCACCAGGTTTGGGTGCTCAAGTCGCAGGAGGGAGTTGAATTCATTTTCTGCAGCATGGATCTTCAGAGGATTTAGTGAAAAGATTAGTTCACAACTCTTACTTTTACAAAAAGTTATCTTGCATTTAGTTATTTGAACTTTGATCCAAGTCATGTATATGTACTGGCATGTCCTTTTGCTTCAGTTCATTCTGTCATGTTAGATCTTACAAAAGACAGTGACAGAAAATAGAGACGCGTAAAAAAAAACGACATCAAACAACTAATTCGTCCCTTGACAATTTGGCCAAATCAATTATTTTGACGAACATACAAAAACTAGATAAGCAATTTCTGGAGAAATTGCGTGTGAATGCCAATAAATGATGAAAAATAATATTTGAATGCACGGGGAATAATTGTGGAATGCTTTTTAAGGATGTTGAAAGGGATATATTATGTGAAGATGATTAATTATTAAAGATTGAATGATATTAAATGAAGCTAAACTTAAAATAGAAATAGTCTAAAGAGGGATTTGAACATCACTCTTCCATGTATTGGTCACCTACTCTAACCACTGAGCTACACCTGGCAACTCCAATTTACATTGGAAGTATTATGGTGGGAGTTGTTAGGCGGCAAAAAAGGTGTGGAGAATAAAAATCACAATAATATATGTGGAAATGCTTCATCATTCCTGCAATAAAGAATCGTAATAATAAATTGACACAATAGGACCGATGAGTCAGTTAGCTAGTGTAACCAATGGAGTGCCATTTGCTAATGAGATGGAGGATACGCTGAACAAATGCCAAACCCCATGTGAACTTATTTCATGGCAGCACAAGATTATTATCTATGTACTCACCTGCTTTTTGCAGTTCTCAATCTTTCCTTTCTCCAGATTCGTGAAGAACTTGCCCATTTTCTTGTTCCAGCGCAGTGACCACTCATAAATGACTACAAAGTCACCCGAGTTCACCTCAAATCCATTATAAACGTCCCGGCCAAGCCTCTCACTGACGCCTGTAACATTAACATGCACAGTTAATGAACAGTCAGCATTTGGAAGTGTAATGTCACAGCTGTTATTCTCACCTAAATGTCTCCCTCTGTGGACATTGAGCTCTCCAAAGACGCTGCTGTTGAAATGAAGACGCTCCTGCGTGTGTGGGTTGTCTTCACTGATTGTCTCACGTCTGGCAGGTGAAGAAAGAACACAACTGCAGTGGTTTTTGTTTTTGTTTTTTTCAAAAAAAATTGTAAAAGTTGGATGTTTAAGTACCTGTGACGTGTAGTTGAGGTATTCCGTCGGCGGTTCGCAAATATTTTCTTGGTGTCTGTGATGTCAGGAGGAGTTCCACATTCACTGGGTGGGCTCCTTCCCAACACGCTAGCAGGGATTGGTAACTCCTTACTCTCAAGTCGCTCCTGTTAAGGTAAGCGCAAAGTGGATCAGAATAATGAGATGAATTTTGGGTCGCAAATTTGAAATGCTGATGCTATGGGACCTGTTTGGCAATTTCCTTTCTCCTCTTTTCCTCTCGTTTCTCCTCCTCTCGCCTCTGGATTTCAGCCATTATTTGTTTTTCCTATGAGAGGAACATTTGTCACTTCCAATTTCAGCACAGCTTCTGCACTGAAGTGCATCCCCACATGCTCCAGGTTCAGCATCCACAAATTTGTGTTTCTTACTCATACACCCACACACACACACCCTTTTTTCTTTTTTATATTTTTTTCAATATTTTTAACTCATTCAAACCCAAAAACATGTAAATACGTTTTGTAATACTTTGTCTTTCATTCCCAAAAATGTATTTATTCGTTTTGTTGTTTTTTTATGCAAGAGCATACAGAAGGCTTTGATGCAGCTTCTGATATGAAGAGGTGGCTTAAAGCAATGGTAGTTATTTCAAAAAAATAAAAATAAATAACAGGTGGCAGAAGAGTGTAAGAGATCAGCCAGGATCATGTTGCAATAAGCGCTTTTTGTGAATGAATATTGATGAAACTTAACTGTATTCTAAATGGAAGCAGATACAAATATATTTTTTTCCTGATGAAAGAAGAGATGCTAATCTTTCTTTTGGTAAGTTCCATGTTTTTATAGCAGTCGAACACAATATTCTGTGACTCTGCAAACCATCTCCTCCTCTTGCTTGCGCCGCTGGTCTCTCCTCCCCTGCTCCTCCAGATCTCGTTTCTCTTGTTGTCTGCGAAGATTCTTCAGCATCTCGTCGTGGAACGAGCGCTGGGGAGGTTTGTTGTGCTCGTACAGGAATCCCTGGATGTGGTCTGCCAGCTCGTAAATCATCACCTGAGTGTTAAGGGGAAGGCCGATACGTTTTAGACGAGACGTGTACGTTCGCGCGGGTATGCGTGTGCGCTCTCACCTCTCCACATCGTGCTGCTGCCAGCTTGGTGAGTTCACTCTGGAGGGTCTGCAGGTTATCATTTGACAGACCTTTGACATTCGTCAGCTCCAACTCGGGAGGCCTAATGAACAACCGTGGAAGAACAAATAATCAGGACTAAACGCTTGCTCTTTATATTAGAGATAGACCTATGTTTTTGTTTTTTGTTTTTTGGAATCAATTGGAATCAAAATTTTAGAAAATACAAACTCAAACTCTCACTTTGTTGAAAGCATTTAAGCATATGTTTATCAAACAACTTTTCAGATTTGCAAAATGTTGATTTTTTTTCTCCCAGATATTAGACATCATTGTTTTAAAATTCTAGCAAAAAGAAAATAAAAATCAGTGAGCTCTCAGGGTCATCAGCATGTCCTAAAAAGTTAATTGAACATTGTAACAAGTAAATATTTCCCTACCGTTTTATACATGAAATAAAGTTTTCCAAAATTTCAAAATATCTGTAATGTTACTTTTTCCACTTATCTTACTTTTAATTTCAAACACAATCAAGGTGCAAAGAAGTTTCCATGGTCAGCAGCATCTCGTACAAAGTTAACTGAAATTTTAAATAAATAGCTCCCTGAAGTTAACAGTCAAATTGATTTATTATCGGCCGTCACATTTTTCAAAAAGGCCAATCCGACATTTGTCTAAGTGCTGAATGTCGGCGCTGATAAGCAGCCTGGCGGATAATTGATCTATCCCTACTTTATACAGTATGAGGAGCTTCATTCTTCTCAGTCACCTCAGTGCTTGCTCAAGTTGGGTTATGTTGGGTCTTGACTGAGAGGAATGACTTTTTTTCATATTTTTCAAACTGAATTGTGGCATTTAGGAGACATGCCTTAGATATAGTCAGACACAAGACACGGTGATTAATGGGGGTGTTAAAGCAACTATAACAACATACTTGGATTTAAATATTCACAGCAGCTTTTTGCAACCAGGAACTAAACAACAACAAAATGTAAATATCTAAGAGGGCACTCACACGTCTGGGTAGTTTGGTGGACATTTGACCTGAAGGTCCACAGTCACGTAACATTCCTGGCCGTGGTTCAGGCCTTTTGGGCGCAAACAGAGGTGCACCTCAGGAGGTCTTCTCACCTAAGAGAAGGAAGAAGGGGTCAAGAGAAGGATGGACAGTACAATATTTTGATGGGCGTGTTCGCCAATGGTAACGATGGAGCGTCGCAGTTACCTTCCACGGATCATTGTGGCGAATATCCTGGAAGTCTTTCTCGAAAATAGATGCGAGCGCCTCCAACTCATTTTCCTGTTGAACCGTGTGGTCGTCTGTGGAAAACAATTGACCACTCATTCTTCCTCTGACGCGTCTACATGGCAGCCTTCCTCAGTTATGTCACGGTCAGCCGAGAAAGCGGAAGAGGAGTCTTCAGTAAACCTCCTTGCTGTCCCGCCGCTCACTCAACATCAAGATGTTCCCTTTTATTGAAACACAAACTAGGAACCTCTAATTTAGCCCTCGGCAACTGTATTTTGTCGCGTGTCTGCGACGCGACACGACGCGACCCGTCGCATATATATACGTCACCACGTTCCGTTCTAAAGAATGAGCCCTCTAGAGGGCAGCAACAGATATGAAGCGAACGCCAGCGAGCTAACAACCGGCTAGTCGAGGTGCCTATGTGGCGGCCATCTTGGTAGGGGCGATGGGCTCATCAAAGTCAATGCGGGAACGTCGTAGCGTAGCCAAATCACTGTTGAGCTATTTTTAGAAATGGGCCCTAACAGCATGTTGGCAGTGTGCTACCATAATTTAATGTATAATTAGATATTGGTAGGTAAGGTAAGGTTTACATCAATTACATGCTAATCCAATCGCACTGTTAACTTTATATTGGCTGATTTGTATTGTGGTCAGTGTGTCTGCATGTAAGCTATGTATGTGCATGGGAGGGAAAGAGGCCAATATGGTGGAGGGAATATGATAAGTTGCTAATGCTTAAGGTTGAGAAAATACCATAGCAATGCTTTACTTTCTTATATGTTTATATTTGCTTCATTAAGTAGTATTTACTTAATTGCAGAGGTGGGAGATCTTTATAAATAACGGTAAGCATGCTTCATATTAAAAGCAAATAATGTAGTGTTTTAAGCACTCAATATCGGTAAATAATTTAAATACATTTTTACTTAATAAAGTATTATACTATTACACACATCAGCTTTACAGATAGCATGTCATGCTCTGTGTTGGGATAGAGACAGCTACTTCAACATAGTACTACAGTATCTGATAGCATTTTCCCTTATTTTTCCTCGTAACCTATAGACAGTATCTATCACGGTGAAGGTAATGGCAAAAGTGTTTTTTCTTGGTTGAAAATTTAGGCTTTTTGAAGACCACAATATCTGAGGAAATTCATTGTAGGCTATATTATACTGTGCAAATATATTTTAATTATTTGAACAAGGGGTGTCCAAATTGCCCAAATTGGTGCATTAATTTTGAGTTAATTTAAAGTTCCTTGAACTCCACTATTTTTTTAACGCACGATTAATGACTGTCCCTTACTTGGAAAACCAAGTACTGGGGGAACTCCAGTCGCAACGCAGCAGACATGTCCATGTCAAAATTTGGCAGTAATAATTTAATAAAAATGCATATATTTGAGGAGATTTTACAATTTGAAAAATGTGCAGGATTTTCCAAGTTACTTCATTTTAAAGATTACATAGCTCTTAATTAATATGAAAAGAAAAATGCACTGAGCTTTCACCATCTTACAAATGCAAATTACGCCATCTAGTATCAGAAAAATGACCTAAACAGAAATCAATATCACAATCTTTTTTTTTTTACAGTACAGTGCATCTTTTTAATTTTAACTAAATTTAATGAATTATTATGACATTTATTTTAAACATTTTTCCACTTTTATGTTAACAATATGAAAACATAGGGAAAAATATTTTATTGTACATTTAGAACATATGTAAAATTTGCGATTAATCATCATATAACTATTGAAATGCGATTAATTACAATAAAAAAATAATAATTAAACGCTTGAAACCCCTATTTCGAACCATAAAAAAATGACTACAATAGAATTTGCACACACACTTCGCAGTCATTACTTTCCCCAGAGCTAGGACAGTTAAATTTGCACAGGTAGCAGAAGGTGGGTGCAAATCCCTGTCAGGAGCAGGGCTGAATAATGATTAAAGGGGATTAGGAGGAGGGTCATTGCTTGGCTACTAGTGCTTGCGGCTGCCTTTATACAACCTGTCTGTCTACTACTACTTTTACTACTATACTTGCTGCTTTCTGTGAGCAAGCCCGGAAGACAACGAGAAGAAAAAGATGAGATGGAAAAAAAAAATCACTTGAGCCTTTCTACTAATCGCTAAGCAGGTTAAGGTAAGCGGACGTGACAACTGGCAGCTTATCACCTGGTTTTTCTTGAACAACCTCACCCTAATGACATTGTAAGGTGTTTTGTCAATCCAGAAGTATAACAACTTTTTTTTGATATTCGGTAATGTTTGTGGTCATAGCATGTAGACGTATAATAGATCAAATAAACAGTGTAGACACACAAACAGGCTAAGCTGCTTATGAAAGGACTCGAGGAAAACTCTACATCTTCCCACCGAATTGTCAGCCTCTTTCTGACTTTACCTTAATCCATTCACAGGAAAACAGGAGATCTAAACAATGGCTGTTTTGAAAGTGACCTTTACCAAAACCAGGAGGGACAAACTAGCTCAGGTGCTTTGGATCCTAAATTGGATCTCCGTGGTGACGGGCGTGATCCTGTTCAGCCTGGGCCTTTTCCTTAAGGTGGAGCTCAACAAGCGGTGGGAGCTGATGGCCGACACGGACATTCAGTACGTTCCCAACATGCTCATATCCGTCGGCCTCATTGCCTGTGCCATTAACTTCCTGGGCGGCAAGATCTGCTACGACTGCGTCGACACGGCCAAGTTCCTCCGCTGGAAGCTAATCATGCTGCCCTACATTGTATGCACCTTCTTCTTCACTTTCTGCGTACTGGTGGGGGCTCTTATGTGCTATACCATGCATTGGGAGCTGGATGAGTCCCTGAGAGAAGGCCTGAGCAAGGCCATGAAGTACTACAAGGACACGGGCACGCCGGGGAGATGCTTCCTGAAGCGTGCTGTGGACATGCTGCAGATAGAGTTCCAGTGCTGCGGCAACAAGGCTTACACAGACTGGTTCCGAATCCAGTGGATCAGCAACCGCTACCTGGACATGTCTAACAGAGAGGTGGTTGAGTAAGTACCAACTAGGGAAGGCCAGGTGCCCTGATTTAGGCAGTCCAGTCCTAATTGTCAATGGTGTGTCCTGTGCAACCTTTTTTAAAATTTTTTATTTTATTTTTATTTTTTTATTTAATTGTATAATTTTAAACAAGTTATACAAAGAACTTGAGAACACTACACACACACGTTATTAATACAAGAAAAACAAAAAAATAAATACGCCAGGGGGTTACTTAAATAAAAACATTTAAAAAAAAAAAAAAAAAAAAAAAAAAAAAAGAGCATAAAGTAAGCAGGGCCTTTTTAAAGAAAATGAGCCGAGATTGAGTTTCTGTGACCCAACATTAGCCCACCCCACATTTGTCACAACTGGTCTGTGATTGGCCAAGAGTGGCTTCAGTGAAAAATCTAATATATGATTGGTTCAATAAATGTAAACAAAGCTTCACATGTGGTTATCTTGAATACGTCATATCCTCGCCGTCTTCTTTGACAGCAGCGAAAAGGCAGCAAAAGGGCAGTGTTAGCAAAAAAAATGCCAAAACGCTGGACATCTTTTAATATTGAATGGACAATTTCCTGGCCAAAAGCAGTCGAGACTGGTTTCACAGTTTCTGCACGCTTTGCCCGTGTGATGTGGGCGGGGTCAGGGCAAAGCAGTCATAAAACGTCACACGGGACGGAAAAGCATAAAAGCAAGAGGCGAGCAGCAGGTGCGTCATCATTGAAAACATTTTTCCTTTGCTTTTCAAATTAATTTATGTTTTGTGGCACGTTGCACTTTTACAGAAGCATGTCACTGCTTCTTAAAAGCATGGTACTGTAAACTAGATAAATTGTCAAAAAGAAGTTTGACTTTTTATTAATATTTTTACCATTTAGTTACGCAAACATGATCTATAAACCATGTAAAACATTATTGTTGATGAAAATACACTACAAGTCTGATGTAGTGTTCCCTTGTTTTCCGCTCCAAAAAATACCTGCGATAAATGAAATACGCAAAGTAGTCAGTGTTGTGTTATACATTTATTATGAATGTTATAAGGCTCGAAAATCCGTTTTAGCGAAGAAACACGTATTTAAAAAATAAATAAATATATATATATATCCTCCTTTTTGACCTTACGGAAGTGGCCACCCTAATTGTACCAACACAGAATAATCAGTACCCGTTTCCGGTATAGGTTATATGTACGACTGCACAAGATGGCATTTCTGTGGAGGTGTCAACAGGTGTAACGGGTGGGGGTGAAATGGAGGGTCTCACATTGAAACCGTCAGAGCCTGCACAAGGCACAACCTTGTCAAGCACCTGCTTAGGACCCTGCGACCACTAGGGGGCACCCAGATGCAAACAGGGGTCACCAGAGTAAAAATAGTTCGATAATTCGATAAAAAGTGATGAGTATTTATATTCATTTTGCTAATTATTGTGAAAAATCAATATGATTAACATCAAGTCATTTATATTTATATAGTGCCTTCAAACAGCCTTAGCTAACTATTAATAACATAACTCTATTACTAATAAAGTGAAGTTGAGATTATTATTTCAAAAGTGGGTATGAAACTGGTAACTCTTTGCATTAATTAGTACTCAAGTAGCTCTCAGCTTCAAAAAGGTTGGCGACTGCATTAAAGGCCATCAATAGGGAAAATTTGCGTTTAATTGGTGGCTATTCAAATTCAAAGACCCCCCCCCCTTTTTTTTTGTTTTGTTACATCATATCTGGTATATCTGTTTTGGTTTATTAAAAAAAAAAAAAAAGTGATTAGATTGTGGCACTTTATTGATGTTCTAGCACAACAAAGTATTTTTGTTGTTGCAGTTTTTTAGACTAAAAATAAATCAAATGGCACAACAATGTGAATGTTAGTTCACTGGTTATTGTTTCATAATTTCAGTAGGCCTAAATCCATTATATCTGCGTTAAAGCTTTATCACTTGGAATTAGTAAACTCCAGTCTGCTCTTGAATGTAGTATGTATTCTACCATTGTAATCCCTCAAGGGGAAAATAATCAATATAATATAAATAGAGGACCCCAAACTAACATTTTTTCATAACAGCTCAGATCCACTGAACCTCTCCTGTGTTTTGATTAGTCGCCTGAGGAGCAACGTGGAGGGCAAGTACCTGATGGACGGCGTCCCTTTCAGCTGCTGCAATGTCAACTCCCCTCGGCCGTGCATCCAGCAGCAGGTCAACAACAACTCGGCCCACTTTGACTACGACCACCACACGGAGCAGCTCAACCTGTGGACCAGAGGGTGTCACCAGGCTCTCTTGGACTACTACAGCGGCATCGTAAACTCCATCGGTATGACCGTGCTCGTCACGTGGCTCTTTGAGGTCAGTCAAAGAACGTCATCATGTCGTAAAATTCTGACGCGCTAGTCCCAATTCGTTCACAATGACCCTGCCGTGTGTTGTTTTAGCTGTCGGTGCTGACGGGCGTGCGTTACCTCCAGACGTCCTTGGAGAACATGCTGAGACTTGGAGACCCCGACTGCGATTCAGACGGCTGGCTGCTGGAGAACAGTTTCATAGAAACGGCTCGAAGCAACCTGAATATCATTAAGACCCTCAGCAAAAACAACCACGTGGACGCCGCCAGCAACGGGGACCCCAACATCAACGTACCCTCCACTTCCAAAGCTCACTACGGGCCGGATAACGTGCCTCCCCAGCAGATACCTGTAGCCAGCTGACCGGTCATATTTAGCATCACACCTTTAATCATTTTTACTTGGAGGAGAAAGGACATTTTAGAGATCATTTATGACTGATGATCTATCAATCAAATGCATGTTTCAAAGGAGCCTACATGGTGACTGTGATCTATGATTTCAAATCAAAAGCCTTTTTTTTTATGCAGGGTAAAAACAACCTGACCCTAACACTTAAGCGGGTACAGGACAATGTGGCTGTGGATGCTGTGGCCTTGCCTTGCCTTAGCCTGCCCTCTCCACACCCCCACCTAAACGAACATTTTGTCTGAGTATGTTCAAATTTTTGGAGTGATGAAACCTTTTATTTATCTCGCAAAATTTTTAGAGAAGTCTTGTGTGTGTTGCTCAAAGAAACTGTGATGCCTTTTTGAAACTGGTTAAGTTGTATTGGTATCAAGTTTACATCCATTCACCATCTAACTAAATGTTTTGAACTGATCTTTTTTGAGGGGGCGTAGAACAGCTGTAAACGCTATATGGACAAAAGTAATGGGACACCAGACCGTGTGGGCATTTGAAAACTGAGAATATCTAAATTTTGTCAATAACTTGCACTTCACTCTTACTGCCACACATTATCAAAAAAAAATAATCTTTCAAGGCAAACAGAATATTGTGTTCTTTTACTACAAAATCATGGTGCGTACCACATGAAATATCGCATTCCATTCTTTCATTAGAAAAAAAAAGTGATTCTACCTTATTCCGTGCTTTAGTAATTGTCATTTGAAAATAAGTAATTTGAGTAACAATGAGCGAAAATTGAAAAGATAAGGATACCAACAGTGACTTTGACACTAATATTTTTGGTTTAGTGACACTGTGAATTAGGTTTAATGTGACAAAGGCTTTGATCATTCACGTCATCCTTGAAAACGTTCTATTTCATCAGATTTCGTCATTTTTCATTGTAATTCCATGCACCTGCAGCCCATTGAAAATAGATACATTGCTGCCATCTGCTGGACATAGTTAGTGGGTGGTTTTGATTCCACAACCCATTGACCAGGCAACGCTTGCACTTTTGACGTTGCACTGCCCATTGATTTAAAAAAAACAAAAACGAAAAAAACAAAAAACTAAGAACTTGCCTTAACCAACTCAGAGTTCAAACATGATTAATCAACAACCAGGTACTTCTACAATCTATTGAATAGACTGTAGGAGTACTTGATTGCTGATTAATTAGGTTTTTAGATTCTATCCCATTTGTTTATGTACTGTACATGTTAAAGTAGGAGACATTGATTCGATAGACTGGTGATTTTATTACAATGTTGTGCTATCAAACAGCACAAACATACTAAATTCACCTATTTCCAAAGGGTAACATATGATGAAAAGGTGTTGCAATCAACTGTGTGACATATTTTTTGTTTGCTTGAAGCAGTGTTAAAAAGTGACCTTGTGGGGAAAGTAACATTCAATACAGTAATTGCGTAGATTTGGCCTGATATATGATTTGTGATAGGGAAACCCCAGGGGGTTTAAAATGGGAAGAAATTTAAGCTAAGGAAATCAGGTAGTTGCTTGCCAGATGCTACGCTAGTGAGATACCAAAGATTAAAAATGGTTAATGGACATCACAACGTGAATGTGATGTTGTGTGGATCTCATGTATTGTATTGTCTTTTTTTTTTTTTTAATACATCTCTACTATCAGGAGGTTATTTGCATTCCCAAAGATGACAAATCAAAACAAGGCTAATGCGCTTTGTTCATAAACTACACAACCTCCATTCTTTCTGTCCTTTTCTTCTCTCTCTTGCTTTCCCTAATCTCTCTTTTGAGCTCCAGCAGGAGGCTGGGGCTCCCGAGGAAGCGTTAATGCGCGTGCGTATACGCACATTGAGGGGAAGCGGCAGAGAGCAACTCCAAACGGCTTCACTCTGCTCCGACGTCACAACATTTGCCAGTCGAAAGCGAACATGACGTTGACCAGCTCCAGGCTGCGAGCGATCTCCTCCAGGATACAGTGCTGCTGCCACATCTGCTTCAACTTCCTGTAACGCTCCGGACAAAGGTGCAGTGGATTGCCCCTCCTTGGGAACACAGAAACAATGGTTGATTAAGACAACACCAAGGCGTTATCATGCATGAAAATAGACGTCACCAAAAAAGGTACACACCCCCTCCCTCCATCATGTCAAAACCAAAAAGATAAGCAGAGTTGAACTGAGTTTTGTTGACTGCTCAGATTAACGTTAGCTAACAGTATTAGCTTTGGATTACCGGAACATACTTGATTGCTCAGTGAAGTTGTCAACATGGTTGCTAGCATTTGTGTTTCGTTATGTGCTCATGCAGCTTTAACACATTCTAAAAATTGAAGCCAAGTTTCTACCAAACTCAAAAGAATAAAACATTTCATTTAAGTGTGGCTTCAGATAAAGGGTGTAGAATCAGGATTTTGAGAGATGAGACATTTTTCTACATTTTTTATTGAATAAATAAATCATAGGCATAATGACCTGGGTATCTATCACCCACTTTGTAATGTATTTATACATTAAAAGTGTACAATTTGGAAGAAATCAAGTTAAGATAATTATGGAGTAGAACTATCAACACTATTCTGATGAATGGATTGAGTCTCATTGAAAGGCCAAATCGTTAAAACTAATAATTGCCACTCACTCAGTGTCAAAATATCAATAAAATACCAATGTGCTTGCTAAAACAATTATTTTTCTTCACATCTTTGTAGATTCTTATTCATATAGTTCAAGGTAATCCACAAAGGTTACATGAATGCAACTGGCACTTTGTGTTTCTTAAATTCTTTTTCTCATTTTTTTGAAAACATTCAATAATGACGTAGGCAATCGGGCTGTTATTAGGCTAACAAAAGGTCAAAAATAATGGGAAACTGAATTGTCATGACAGTGAGCACCTTAATGATTGAATATCATTTAGAGATTTTCTAGAGACTCAAAGAAAAATGGCAGAGGGAAAAAAATACATTAAAAAAAACACTGCAATTGAGAAAAAGGGGTAGATGATATAAGTCACTGTTCATGTCATTTAGTCTGTTGAGTACAGTTAAACAAAATTCATTATTATTATTATTATGCCAGGAAACACAGAGAAAATAGAGATTCTTACCCGAGATGTGGATCAGTCTCGCCATAGTCATCCAAATAAGGAGCGGGATATGTGCTTCCCCTGGTTTTGCTGGCCATCAGCACAATTTCACACTCGCGTATCCTGCCAGCGGGTACAAACAATATCACGCTATAAAACTGTTGAAGAAGTAATCAATATGAGGGTCGTGAAACACACCTAAGGAACATGCCCACCCCAGCGCCGCAGGTGGCCGCGTGTGCGGTGCAGGCGCCCACATCTTCGCCATCCAGCTGACTGAGGCAGCAAGAGCTTTGAGAACACAGCATGGCGCCACAGAATAGGCACAGAGTGGGATGCTTCCTCTCGTCATCTGTTGACTTGGGGCACCTGAGGGCAAGCGCAAGAGATGAGATCCCAAAGCCAAAAACTTTTCCTTGGAATGAAGTGCGGCACATACTGAAAATGGCTGGCTTGATTGAGCAGAGCGCTGTAGTCCTCAGGGAGGTCGATCAGTTGATTTCTTCTCCTCGGGAATCTGTTGAACAAGAACTTACAGACTGAATAGGTGGATTCTCGTGTGACTCCAAAGTAAAACGAAAATCAACTACCTGATTGTCTGAGTTTTGCCTCTCAGACCTTTGGTTATTGCTGGGCTGCTGCACCACCTTAAAGCAAAACATTTGTTGATTCACTCATTTATGTTGAAAACATTATTACTAATGCTAATATTAAACATCCACCTTTGCAGGAGTGGTGCAACAGTGTCTCTGTGCTCCTGGAAAAGCTGGAACACATTGGAGGGCAGTGCCAAGTAGCTGCATACTGCCTCCATTTTACCTTGACAAGAAACTGACAAAATGTCATAGGGTAGTTTGAAATGATATTGAAGTCTTACATACTACAAGCGGTTCATTCAAGAAATCATGAACAAACAAACAAACAAAAACAAAAAAACAGGGTGCACCCTTCATTCAATCCACCTACCAGATGCACCAAAAAGCTCTTCCGGAGGACGAACACCGGTAAGACAGCTGAAAAAGAGAGCGGTACAGCGCAGAAAAGACTTGATTCCCGTCTTCACTCTTTCCGCCACAAAGCTGCCGCACACGTCAGGAAGTAGCCTGGAAAGAAAACAATAATTAATTCAAAATGACAAAAACCACAGTATGTCATCATATACATTATCCATAAAGCACTGTACATAATGGGCTTGTCTAGACCATATTTAGGAGTGCTGAAGTGCCCCGAAAAAGGATCCAAGCACCTCCAAAATTCTATTGATCTTTGTATGATTTTTTTTTTTTAAACAAGCTAGAAAATTGTAAAAAAAAAAAAAAAAAAAAAACTTTCGTTGAAGTGTAATATTTTCACAAAATAAATAAAATACAGTACGCCCCCTTATGCCTATAAAATGGTTTGATCCACCTTACCCCTCCCACCTCTGCTTTTGAGTAGCGAGCAAAGCATGATATCATCATCATATAGTGAAAATAAAGTGTCATCAACGACTAAATACCAATACATTATCATTAACAGCCTGCTTTTTCCCCCCTGAATTTACGACCTGTGAACATTAAGGCAGGGAACAAGGCATAATGTTTCCATTAACATTAAGGAAAGTGTCTTGTTAGATTCAAACGTACGACGCAAGCAATAATTGGTCGCACGTACCTTCCAGTGTGTTGTGACACAACAGCGTGTAGTTCGGCTGCTGCTCGAGCCTCCTCCGTTTCCTCATCACCAACCACTACAGGAATTTCTGCACAAGAAATAATTATTTTACAGCAAATGATGATAGTATAGAGAGAGAAGACCTGAGGGAGGGTTTACACTAAGAATATTTACATATTTTTTAGGGTGGATTTATAATATTACAGAATTCTGCCCCTACTACGTTAGAATACATTACCAGAAATAAATATAAATGGTTTAACGCAAAGCTACAAATGATTGCATGTTGAAAAAAAAGACATTATTTCGGTTTGTGTTTTTGTGGTTTTGAAAGAAAAAACATTTTATTTTGAATATTGCAGAATTATTTCATGTGGCTTGACAGACCTCGATATTAAGACCTTTGAATCATTAAAAACAAATTGAAGATTTAGATGATACATTTTCCAGTGATTCAACAGGTATCACGACCAGAACTAGGAGAGCAGGTTGCGTGGTAATATTTGCATTGTGTTTACCTGTTGCGAGAAGCAGCACCTGCACGACGTGAGCCATTGTGACCAGATGCAGGATGTGGAGGTGGTTGTAGGCTGAGCTGACAGCAGAAGGCTGCAAGTCTACAGCTTCCTCCTGGTACAGCGAGGGCAGAGACAACACTAAACCTACCTGGAAACACACACATAAGTACAAAGACAACATTTAGTATTTATTATACATGAATACTCACTTTTGAGATTACCAAAATGCGACATTCATTCCCTTTTAGGAATAAAAAAAAAAAGAAAAGCTAGCACTCTGCCTTTAAAAGCACTACCAGTCCATAAATATTTGTACTAATTCTACGTGTCCACTCAAATAAACACCAGAATTTTTTTTCCACCTCAAATGCTTCAAACTGTAGCACTGTACAATTCTCATATGAAAAATGCATTAACAATAACACATAATATATACATAGTGGTACGATCACCTACCAGAAGATGGAAGAAGTCGACTTCCAGAATAGAAGGAGTGTTCTGTCTGCTCGTGGCCGGAAGCAGAACTGGGATTTGAGATCATTTAATTATTTAAAAGATGTCACACAAAACAGATGAATAGTGAAAATGTGTTGTAATAAGATATTATACCTGCTAACATATCAGCGAAGTGTCTTTGGATGACAGCCTGGGAGCTTTTTATTCTTTGTGCTGCCGAAAACTGAACAATCGCCTTCAGACCTGCCAGCTAAAAAAAGAGAAGCATTGAACAATAATATCTTTTTTTTTTTTTTTTAAAGCTTTACATATCATATAAATGTGCTTTGTTGCAGACCAACCTGTCTATTTTGTAAAGACCCAAAGAGCGGCTTGTCCTCTTCCAGCAATATGTTCTCTGTGAAGAGAGCATTCACACTGAGAATCATGTTGATGGTGAATATAGAGCTTTTTAAGGAAGAGTCGTACCAATCGCCTGAATAGTGAAGGCACAGGTGTTCCAGGCCATAAGGGGCACACGTGGGCACAGCTCATTGGGTACTGTCTGAAGCCCAACTCTATGGACCGTGGTGGCGCACACAGCCAGCATCTCAGCGATACTATCGGAGAACTTCCTCCTAAAAATAAGCAGTCAGGAACAATTCTTTAGGATCAAAAGGAGAGATGAGATAAAGAATGAGGATTCCTCACGGTTCTTGTACGCCATAACTCAATATGGCCCTGAAATCCGGCTGACCGTCTCCACATAACATTGCGTCACCATCGTTATTGGTTTCCATGTCGCAATCTGTAGGAAAGCACCAGGAATTTTAACTTGGCGTCTCAATGCTTTTGTCCGTGTACTCGTCTCACCATTTTCCTGCGTGTTGGATTTGAGTCCTTTAATCCTGGCCTCAAGAATATCGATCCAGCGACTCAGCGTCAAATGTTGACCAATTATCTCTGCATTTTCACTGCAAAGACAAACAAAACGTGACATGATAAATAAATACAGTTGCACATGTGTAGCCCTCAGTAACATGGATTGAACTTACTAGTTGAATACGAGTGGCTCCAGCGGGATGAGGGGGACAACGGTGTTGCATAGCGACTTGCACAAAGGACACAAGTACTCCCCATTCTCAAGGTCGATGATCAATTCAGTGTGGAGTCGGTTTCTGGTTGTGTTCTGGATCGCTTCAAAATATCTATTAAAGAAAAAACACACAGGAGAGCAATGCAAGAATTTGATAAAACCAGAGAGGAGGGAGTGTTCTTTATTAGGGATGGACATTTGATATACCAATACCAGGTATCCTATCGGGTCGGTATCCAGGCCTTATTTCAAGGTATCGTACTTGTGACGGCAGCCGTTTTACAATCAGGAAATACAAATTAAAAATGAAAAGAATAGAAAATATTGTGTTCTATTGCTATAAAAACATGGAACCTACCAAAAGAAAGATTAGAGTCTCTTCTTTCATCGGGGGGTAGGGGGTGGGGGGATATATATCTGTTTCTGTTTTGCTGCAATTAGCATGAGAAAATAGCTAAGTTTCATCAATATTCACATTCCTGGTGAAAACAGAGGGGAAAAGAGCTTGTTGCAACATGGCCCTGGTTGATCTCTTATACTCTGCTGCCACCTACTGGCCAGTTGTGTAATAACTACCATTTCTTCAACCATTCTTTGCAGTTGAGAGCCTGCATCAAAGCCTTCTGTATGCTCTAGCATAGAAAAAAACGTATAAATACATCTTTGGGACACTTAAAACATTTAAAATTTTACATATTTATACGTTTTTGGGAGCAAATGAGTAAATCGATCAACCATGATTATGCCCAACCCTACTGTTATCAATTCCTTACTTACTTCTGCCAACATGTGGCATGCATGACGTGTCCACAGCTGCCCGTGTGGGTGCCTACAGCCAGTTCAGGAGACATGAATAATGGATATGATGTTGCTGTATCTTGAAAAAAAAAAAAAAAAAAAAAAAAAAGTAAACACACACACAAAAGAGCTCTAAGATGTATGCCTCGTCTTACATACATGGATATGAAAGTATGAAGCAACATTCTACCTAACATTGTGGTATAGATTATCCTTGTATGAACATTTCCAGATGTTTAAAACTCATTCACTGCCAGTCATTATAGAAAATTTTTACATTTCCAATACTCACGTGATATTACATTCAATAATTATATATAAACCGAATCTACCAAATAACAGAATAGACTCCCTACTTTTTGTCCCGTCCCGTTCTTTTATAATTGACAGCAGAAAAATGTAGGTTTGCCAAAATACAGCCATTTCTCCCATGGACTCTGAAACTGTGTTTATTTCCTATAAAATGGGGCAATGATGTCATCTACGGGTGGTTGGGCATCAGTAAAGTTGTTTCCAAGTTTGATATTTACAGTGGAGCATGCTCAGATTCGCCCCCATTTAGCACCGCTCTAAAAAATACAATTGACAAGTATACTTGTCAAAGGCAGTGAATGAGTTAAGGAGAACATCTAACGTATTCTATGTATTTTGAAGTTGTTATTTTTAAATCTGTGTTCAGCATTACATTACGTGTAAATAAACCACTGAATCAGAAGAGACCTCTACAAACAATAACTTGCATGATAATTGAAAGTTTATATTGACTCAGTCATCCTGCTAACTGTATTTGTCCTATTATTGACTGTTTCACCAATAAGGCCACTGAAAACATTGGCATTAAAAGTGGTGGTGCAAGATTTATATCTATCAGTGAATGGAGGCTGACCGTCAACACTGCTGGTGGGCATCTTCCCTCTGCATTGGGTCAACACAGTGGATCTCTGCACACACGCAGTCAGTACCATGGCCGGAGCCTGGGATGCCACTTCCTGCTCCTCCTGACAAAGAATGCAGGTCAGCACCTCCCTCTCAGCAGGGGTGGACCCTCGGTGGGGTCCCACGGCAACGGACAGCTCCTTCTCCTCCATGGAACTGCAGGAAATATAGATATCAAAAATTTAATTGATGGAATTGCCATTTGAAGAATGTTTTTCAAGCATCTCTCCTCACCTCTCTGTAAATGTAATTGGCTCCCCCTGCATGCCACTCTCCGGCATGTTGTCGTAAAGCATCTTGTTGGACTCAATGAAGTTTTTCTGCATGGCTGACATCTGGGCCATGATTTTCTGACGGTGAAGTTTGGCTGCTTCGGCTTTTCTTTTGCGCTCAGCTTTCTCCTTGTCCTGAGCACTCTGTGGCATCAAATTAAAAAGAGACAATATTGCTCACTTACCGACCAAAAGATGATGTGTAAAGTCATTATTATGTTGTAGTAGTTACCTCCTCTGGCTTGCTTGTCTCCACACTCATGGAAGTAGTTGGACTGGACTTCTCTCGAAGGCACTTGACAATCTCAAACATCTAGAGAAGGACACCCACACAGAACAATGATGCCACTATAAAATACATACGACTTATGATTTCTAATGCAAACTAGCTGATGGAGCAATCTACCTGTAGTAGCCATGTGATCATGTCTTTTTGGGCTTCAAGCGAGCGAACACTCTTAATTTTTGAGAGCAACAGGAAAAGAGACTTGCTATGCTCGAGTCCGACTCCTGGAAGACAAGAAGCGGATTCACAGGTTGTGGAAAATCACAAAACCCTTTTTCATCATTTTGCACATTTGAGAAGAAGCCGACTTACGCCGAGCCTTCAGGCTGAAATCAAAGGTCACTTCCTCTGAAGCGTTGTCCTCAAGCTGGCTTTTTTCTTCTAGCAAAGCCTGGCCAATAAGGTGCAAGGCCTGTGGCATAGAAAGGAAAGTGGTTTTGTAGATCTCTGTCAAAGCTTAAATGTTTGTCATTTAAATTTAAATGAGTCAATGGATACAATTTAATTTAAACTAAGTTGCAAAATGGTAAGAAAAAAAAACCTTTTCTAATTGGACTTGAGAGCTACACTTGTCTGCATGCACTAAATAGATTTTAAAAAAAAGAAAAAAAAAAATTAAAACATATTTAAAAGCATTTTTTTAAAGGCTTGATTGATTTTCTTCCATCAAATTTCCAATGTTCCATGGGATCACTCTTTGTAGCAGTGGTACTGAAATACAAATCCTAAAGGAATACAAACAATGTTTTTTTGGGGGGGGGTTTCCAGTCAGGTCTCACACACACAATAATACTGTAACATTTAAAACGTAACTTTCATCTAAAACAACAAATATACAAACTGAAATAAAATGTCATTATTATTTTAAACATTTCGAATAAAACAAAGCATGACCCATCATGAATCCAAAACAAACATATGAGGAGGGGATAAGAACATAAACTAAACAGAAACTCTACAATGCCATTGCAAATATTGTATCTTTCCTAGCGCTGGGCAATAAATCAAATTAATTAGATTAATCGTCATTTTGAAAATCGAATCGTTGAAAATGAGCCAAATCATGAAATTTAATTTTGTCTTTTAGATTATTAAGAGTTATATGTTGTGTTACATCCAGATGTTATTGTGAGATGTAATTTTTCTAACTATAAATGTTAAGTTTATGTTCAAACTAATTTAGAATCAGTATACGTTATTGTTGTCTGGACATTTTGCACAGGAATTATTTTTGAATAAATGAAACCTTTAAATAAACATTTGTTGGGTTTATTAGATTAAAATTGTAATCGTCCTGAATGACTGGGGAAAAATAAAATATTGACATTTTATTTTTTGGCCATATTCCCCAGCCCTAATCTTTCCTACTATTTAACTATTGCAAAATGACTGTTGTGTAATACATAATTAAAATAATAAAAAGTTAGCATGAGGTTGAGTCAGGCTTCGGCACAGTGCCAGAGTCAGAAAGCTGCATCGAAACAAATAAATGAAAACGTAACCCTTGTCAAAGTAACAAACAAATCAATTATCACGTTCAATGCAGTTTTGTTACCCGCTGGATCATGATTTCCGTCCAGTGAGTGGACTTTTCCTCAGCTGCCCTCTGCAGCACGCGTCTAAGGACATGGATGAGGATGTCGCAGCAGAGCAGACGTACGATGGAGGAGAACGCCGGACAGAAGGGAGGCGGCATCGGAGGACGGAGAGCTGAGCATAAACACAAAAAAAGCACCCTTTAGTACAGACACTTGGTTTATAAACAGGTGACTGACTAGAGAGGGTGGTGCAGGTGAGACATCAACATTGGTCACCTTTATCGGCGCCCTCATGAACACGTCTTTTCTTTTGTGACTCTTCCGCCTAGAACACATCGGAAAAAGGAATAGTATGAATATTAAACACAAACTAAGCGAAGTCAAACAGGTTTTATTGAAAACTAGTACCTTGCTGTGTTGTGATCTTGAATAATGGTAGAAGAATGGGTTGAATTGGGCCAAATACTCCCTTTTCACCTCATACAATCCATGTCCTGACACTCCTGGTTTCCTATAAGCAAAAGGAAAAAAATTAAAACGTGTTTAAAAAGCCCTGAACACAAATATGACATCAATGACGTACTTGAATGTGGCTACTTTGTTGATTACAGACTCGAGTCCCGTTTCGTGGCTCTCCTGCAAAAAATGATGTTAAATTGTTGCACCTACATAGTATGAAAGCAAGATAATGTGGCATACATTCTCCGGCAGGCCTTTGACCAGGCTACTGTGTGCCATGGGTTCAATGCACAGCAGGTGGATGACCTCCCTCATTGTCACGTCCTCTTTGGTCACGTTAGTGACACCGGGGACGTATCGCTCACCTGCAATCAGGTTGGTCAGCCACATCATGAGGCATCAATTAAACCAATAAGTGCCATAAAGTTGCATTACCAACTATGACGATAAGGAGAAACAGCATCTCTTCTGTCAGTCGATTCCACTGCAACAATTCATTCTGCAAATGAGTCCACATGGTCATCACTACAAAGAGTTGAGAGTTACACCCGATGATAACTTTGAATTTGAAACATTACGTACATGGTCTCTGTTGGAACAACTTCCGTTGAAGAAATTAAAGAGTTCAAATCTTAGTAAGAGCAGCATGAGAAAATGGTTGGCGTCCATTCTGGAAGCAGCAATCTGCAAACAGTGTTTGGCAAGTTGTTTCAAAAAATGGATTACATATATCAAATAGGACGAGTTATATTATGATATTACTTTCTCTGAATTATAATTGTCTTACACTACTTGTGTTATTTTCTTGGTTACGTTCACTCTAATGACTGCAGAAGTAGTAAAACAAAAAGTTTGACATTTTACTGTACACTGATGGCAACAGATCACAAAATAAAATGAATGTCATTTAATTTAAAAAAAAAAGTCAGTCCTACTGACAAAGAACTGGCAAAGATAATACTGTATTATTGATTTATATTAAACGTCTAAACTTACAAGGAGGTTAAGATTTGTTGCTGTATTTAATGCACACTAGGGGTTGTACTGCCTTGTCAACTTCACTCTTCCACAATGACGTTTGGAGCATGACGTCAAAAAATCACAAATCTGGCTTGAGGAGGATGCAGAGTGCTTGTAGCAACAGGTGAGAGTGCTGAATAAAATTAGTCTTTCACCTCAATTGATTTAATTCAATTTACGTCACACAAAGAGGTCCATGAATCAGATTATTTGCAAACACTGCAAATTCCCACCATGCAGAACCCACTGTGGTGGGCCAGAAAGGTTATAATGTAAAAGTTCTGGTCAAATTCAGTTTGAGTAGTATATTGTCAATTAATGCAGATTATTGCAAAACACTCCACTTGACTATCATCATCACATTAATATCATCTTTAAAAAAAAGAAATCTGAAGCCATGCAACCCCTAGTGTATATACAGACTGAGTGAGTAGTGTTGCTATAATAATGATTCTGAAGACGGTCTATTGACTGCCTGAACGTACTGACATTAAAAAAACTGGCCAATACCACTAGAGTAAGATCACAATAGGGTGGGTGGGGCCTTTAACACAAATACACATAGGATGCAGACTTTTCGATATGACATCTGGTTAATGAATGGTTAAAACATATGGGAAGATTATTGCATTGGAAGATTATTGCATGACAGCATGAATGAACATGAGCACAAATGAACCAACCTGAAGCATAAGGACATCTTTATCATACATTTCATCTCTGCATTTTACATCTTGATAGTAGTAGACCTAAGCGTGAAAGAAAAACAGGCACCTCAATAAGCAATGGCAATCATTTTAGACTATTACAAAAATGTAAGCAAAATAACCAAAAACATGCATCACACCTGGCTGACTAAAGACAGTCCGTTCCTGCGCCACATTTCAGCCGATACCTGTGCAGCCAGCACCACGCAGCGCAGAGGATGTTCAGCCAGGCTGCGAAAGTCATAGGATTCCTGCCATAAAACAAGCTTTTTGTGAAAATATATTTTGTGCACAACAATGACTTTGACGGGAATATTTTTTTGTTTAGTGACGCTCTGTGAATTATATTTAATGGGACAAACACTTTGATCATTCATATCATCCTTGAAAACGTTTCATTTCATCAGATTCCGTCATGTTCCATTGTAATTTCATACACCGGTAGCCCATTGAAAAGAGATACAATGCTGCTATCTGCTGGCCATAGCTAGTGGGTGCTTTTTTTTTTTTTTTTTTTAATTTCTGCTCACTCATGAAACCAGAACTGCCAAAGATACTGCGCTGCCCATTGAGGGGGGGCGAAAAAAAAAAGAAAAAAAAAGAGCTAGTTGACGTCAATTAACGTTAATGGCAGTACTCGTTGGGATTTCCGTTAACGTCAATTATCGTTAACGGCAGGGAAAGCGTTAAATGAATTCATATAAAACTTGCGCACCTACATTTGGCTCATACTGTGTATGTTTTTGGCTGACATCTTACCTTGTCAAATAGTTGATGACATAACCCATTCTTGCAGATAAGAACATACAGGCCTGGGGAACACAGAATACTCATAAGTTGATGGAAAATATGCACTTAAAAGAATAAGTCTCAAATAGTTCTAGCTCACCTGCAAGCAGCCTGGAAAGTGGTACATGTATGCTGACGGGCTCCTGAGACACTTTGTAGGGCCGAACATGGATGATCTGCTTGCACATGTAGTGATCAGCTGCCTCCCTGTGGAAGGGTTGATTGTTGCATTGCTGCAAGACTTTGTGGCAATCTCTGAAGGCTTCCAGCAGGATTTTGTCCTGTGGAAGGAAGGCGGTAAGACAAAAGCAAAGATGCCGAACAGTATATTGAGAGATGGTAGGTACACGGTCGACGGCCACTCACATCTGAGGAGCACCAGTCCTGAAACATAGCAAGAATGTGGCGGAGCTGGATCTGAAGCGTAAAGCCGGCTTCCCACTCGGGCT
The DNA here is from genome assembly GCF_051991245.1 of Festucalex cinctus. Classification (NCBI taxonomy): domain Eukaryota; kingdom Metazoa; phylum Chordata; class Actinopteri; order Syngnathiformes; family Syngnathidae; genus Festucalex; species Festucalex cinctus. The sequence continues at coordinate 4,689,737 of NC_135422.1, forward strand.
CAACTGCAATGTGTTGACCAAACTGACGCTCAACCTCTTCCATACCCTAAACAAGGGTCAACATTCAGTATTCATAGCTAAATAGCAGAAAGCTGTGATAAGAAATTACCTGCATGCATTTGAGAAGGCCTAGAAAGGCATTGAAGCCCTCTATGAAATGTTTCCGAAGCTTAGAATTCCACATTGACGGTTTACTGATCAGAATATACCTAAGAGAGAGGTTACAACTCAGATAAGAACAAAAAAAATTTAAAAATCAAAATGTTGCTAAAACTGCTACCTGGTCAAACTACCTGAGGTCATGGAAAATGACCTGGATGCGGGAAAACTTGTCAGAGTTGTAACCCAGGAAGAAGAAGCGATTGTTGACATCCAAATGCTCCAATAACAGCGCCATGACTGTATTAACTATCCTTGTAATGACATTTGTTTCTTCAATCAGGTACCTTGCCTGGAGGAGGAACAGAAAAACAACACAGAAGGAGATAACCTTTTTTAAGAACAGCTTTTTAAATTCAAATGTAATTTCTTAGCCTTCTTTGGATGAATCAATGACGCTTGTACTAAAAAGTGCACTCACCAGTGTGGGCACAGTGAAGATTTGAACAGACAGCGCAGTAATAGAAATACTCCTTTCATGATCATCATCGATGAAGTTATTCTGCAGATTCTTATACAGCTAAAAAGACCAAATATGTAAGAACACTGTAAACATATTCCTATATTTGGTTCAAAACATGTTTTTACCTTTGTGAATTCAATTGCAAACAGTCTCTTGAATTCTGTTTCCATTAGTATGCTAGAGAAAATCAGCTCATGTACAATCTTGCGCGCACCTGTAAGAAATAATAACAAACGTTGACATATGATGCAAGTGTATTAAATTGGCAAATATGAAAGGTGCTGCTGCATGGCCATTAAATGTCAGTGCTACCTGCCTTTGTACAATTTGGCATCGAGCAACATGAGCCTGCTGATGCAGCAGACGCTGATCTGGTCTGTGTCTGGCTCCAGCGCCACCTTGCAGAAAGCCTGTCTGAAGCCCACTGTACAGTGTACACAACACAGAAGACAATGGTCACATGACGCGCTGGTGCGGTCTAACATCGAGGCTATATAGCATGCACGGCAGAACCTGAATAACTGATGATCTTCTGGAACCAGGAGCCGAGACGCAGGGCGAATGTTTGGTGAGCCACGACGGTCGAGTGCAGGACCTCCACACGCAACGGTTGCAGGGAAATGTGCTCCGAGTTGTACTGCAGCACAAACAGAAAAATTCATGCTTACTGTTGAAGAGCAAAAGTCTCGATTACATGAAAATGACATTTTAAGTTTCATTTGTTCTTGCCATTCCATTTTTTTTCTGTGACCAGTTTTTACCTTGATGAGGTCTTTAGCTTGCTGGCATGACTCCAGACTTCCTCTCTTTACTGCACGTCGACCCTGTGCAGTACAATTAAATCACTTTTGCCTTAAAAGGAATAATGAAACAGTGATATTGCAGAGGTGTTGATGAAAATGTCACACAAAGCCTGGAAATAATGCGACGTTAAACAGACATATACCGTGGATATAAAAAGTACACTCTCAACTGACCAGTCGAGTGCAAACATCTGTGTCCAGGGTTGACTGCGACATTCCCAAAAGGGAGTCTTCCTTTTTCCAATTAAACTTTACCTAAAAAGCCATTAAGGTATGGAATGGGTTCCCAAACTACCAGACATTAGCATAATTATAATATAGAGCACATTTACAGTACCAATCGTTCTGTCACTTGAAATATTGTACTTTACAACAATGTAACAGATTTTAAAGGGATATTTGACTCATTGAGCCATTTTCAGCAGTAAAAAGTTAAAATTTTGTCTATAATTAATGTGGTAACTATTATTTTTCATGTACAATACCTTTAAAAAGTATTTTTTCTACTTGCTGTCGACTGATGATGACATCACCTGTGCTGAGGAAGTAGATAACGACCAATCATGGCTCAGTTTATTGACCAAACCCAGAAAACAGGTGAGCCATGATTGGCTGTTACCTACTTACTTCCACAGCACACGTGATGTCATCATTAGTCGACAGAAAGTAGAAAAATGACTTTTTAAAGGTATTAATTGTAGATGAAAAACAATGACGTTATCAAATTCATTCTGGACAAAATATTAACTTCACTGCTAAAAATTGTTCAATGAGTCAAGTATCCCTTTAAAATTCTTTACCTCAGACTTTTTATAAGGTCAATATTTCCTTTAAAAAAAAAAAAATAGATGTTACAGATTATAGGTCATGTTGTTGTGGGGAAAAAAAAAGAAATGATTTACCTTGGTCTCATCTAAGTTGCATTACAAAAATTTGTCATTTGAGCAAGGGTGTGTAAGATCTTTACAATCCACTGTACCTCCTTGTCAATAAGTGCCGTGTGATTCTGCGCTTCAGCCTGATCACAGTTAACAGACCGCTGCAGGGTGTAGATCACATGATCGTATGAATGGTGCTCGTCGTTGTACAGCACACAGAAGTATGTGTTGTCTTTTTCCCTGCACACATGATGACATACTTTGTTAAAATGAAGTCATGCTCTGTTGAGGCTGCTGATTTGTATACACAACACATGCAGTATGTGGGTGTGTGTGAGATAAAGTGGGCAGTACTCGGGTTTGAGTAGAGCTAAAAGCTGACGGTCCTCCGCCCAGTCCAGGAAGTCTGTGAAGTAGTTCAGCAATACCCTGAAGAGCATCTCGCTGCGCTCACACAGTTCTGGCTCCAATGTACAATCATCCTGGAATATATGATGAAAGGAACATAGGAGCATCAAGATATTGCTCTAAAAAAAAAATCATATAGAGAGGGGTCCTCAGTTCTTGATGGCGCTCCTATGACAGCAATGTAACAATAATTTGTATGTAAATAAATCACAATGCAATCTGAGCCAATCACTAAAACTAAATGCATGAGAGCAGCTCTAGAATCTCATGTCATGTGACAATTTCGGCCTTAAAGGGGAAGTCAACCTGACCTCACGGGTCCAAACATGACTTTCTGATTAATATTAGATTTGTGGAATATGAGTTGTGAAGCAAAACCCAGCCATTTTTATCCATCTTAGGGGGCGGCCATTTTGCCACTTGCTGTCCACTGATGATGACATCACAGTTACTCAGGCAACGACCAATCACAGCTCACCTGTTTTCTGAAGCTGGGGGGGAGAGAAAAGAAAATGGCCGCCTTCTGATATTGATCAAAACTGCTGGATTACGCTGCTTAACTCATATTCCAGTAACGCAATATTAACCAGAATACCGCATGGGGCTGCATAGAACATATTGTTGTCAAGAATTTGTTTTTGGGTTGACTTCCCTAGAAGCACTGTTTTACATGAGTAATTGCCTACAATAACATCGACTGGATTCATTTCCTGTGTCACTAGCAGCAAGTTTAAACTAGTTCAAATATTTTGCTAAATGGGAAAAAAAAAAATCTGTCCCTGTGACATTGCTGGTAAGTCCCATAAGAGCAAATATTCCTCTTGGAACCTTTCATACAAATGTATAACATTTATCACACAAGTCAAACAAACATCCAGCTCGCCTGTACCCCTTGCTACGTCACATAACTGTGTGAGAACAAGCACTGGGATCTACCATATTGTAAACACAATGCAAAAACTGGAATTGTGTTTCCTTTCCCCTGCTGCGTGCGGAAACACTGAGGACACATTTTGGTGGTCGAGCATTTTGGCTTTAAAAGCAAAGGTTACATTACAGAAGACAATAAGCCAAATTGATGCAAGCCATTGCCTCCTGTGACATGGAGGCAACTGTTATTTACGGAAATACGCGCACTGCGGTCAGGGTTACAAGATCTTGACAAAGGGAATCTGATAAAGACACGCCTGACAAACAGCAGCTGGACCATTAACCAAAGAAGGGAAGGAAAAAGAATCCCACACATACCCAATGTTGCCAAACACATCCCTGCACAAGATAAAGGAAATGTTCTAAAAGCAGTTTTCACCCAACGTTACAATTTTTCATCCAGCTTATCAATCATGCCAGTTTTCACATTTCTCCGTCGAGTTTGAAATTTTATTTCTCCAGAGCCAGAGCCACTGCCAAGATGAGAAAATAAGCATTCTGGGATTCAGTGACACAGAAAGGGACAAGTATGTCCCTCCCCACGTGCCTCTTTCCGCTCCGTTATGTAACTCACCGTTACCATGGCGGTGGCTGCCTCCGGGTCGTGTTTGGAGCAACAGGGGCCAATCTTCCAGGCTTCAACATCCCCACAGTCACAGAAACCCCCACCAGATGACGCGTGCATCTGGGGAAAAATAGTAAATACTTGTGTTTAAAGGCGTCTCTTTTTATGATTAATCTCCTCCATAGAGGTGTTTGAAACGCATACAGTCGTGGACAAGCGTGAGATAATGCTAAACCAAGTATGATCAACATTATTTGGGTGAGAAAAATAGCAAATAATGCCATAGAACTAAATTGAATTTTATGAGAACAAACACAAATGTCTAAGGTCTTATTTTTACTAAATAAATAAATGAGACAATTAAATCAAAATATTATAATGCTAATGTATACTATTCCTATTTATGAAGGAGAACAGTGTGACCATTAATTCATTTTTCATTCATATTGAAAATATCACATGGAAGAAACTCAATTGCAGTCAACATTTGCACCCACCTTGTAACGATGACTTTTGTGTACGCTCTCCTGAAAGCAGTCCATGCACAGCACACATGTAGGATCTATTGCACAATCCCTGCAAGGTGTGGAAAAGCATGTTAAGCCTTCTTTTTTAACAGTGAGCTAAACATGTTTTGTTTGTTTTTTTAACTTTCTCATCCTCTCACTTGTAGACACGGGTGGCTTATAGTGTAATTTAAACCTCAACTTTGTTGCCAACGGTAAGGGGACTATATAATTACCACTAAGAAATGTTTGGTTAGTTAGCAGAATTATGAAAAAAAAAAAAAAAAGATTTAATACATTTCAAACTTTGATTTTGGTGCAAATCTGTATAAATTTGTTAGAAGTTATGATCCATTTTTTGTTGCTGTAGAAGCTAGACAAACATGAATTTACAGTTACACTCACATTAACATTCACATCTAGGCACAATTAGAATCTAGACTACCTGACGATATACCCAGTATGGTATATTATTCCAATTGCTATGTTGATCGATATTATTTGCATCTATGTTATTGGTAAAACCATCACAATAATGGAATGGAAACACTAATTTCTAACACACACTCAGGGATCATTTTGGAACCTGCAAGAGTAGACTGTCTCCCCCTCTTTGAAGACGCGTCCGCAGAGCTGGGAAGACGCACTGTCCTGCTTGAGCTTCTGTACACCTTCGTCGGGATCTTCACCAAACAGGAAGTACTCCAGCGGGCGAAGGAGGAGTTTCTGTACTTGCTCCTCTTCCACCTGAGGATTCGACTCCTCCTTGTGAGAGAAGATCCGAGGCACCTGCTTCCTCAGGTAGCCATACATGGCCGGCTTCAGATCGGCGGACGCCTGCCATTCCTGCAAAGCAACACAATTTGACATTGATAAAATTTCAATGGCGCTTCCTTAGACAAATCTTGATCCTGTGTTGTAATAAAGGAAGAATTGTTGCATTCTTTAGCCTTTTGTAAAGAATTAAAGTGGCGTAATGTGTGCATATGAAGGGAGAATAGATATTTACTCCTTACTGTTTTCTCTGCTATTAGTAGTCGTATGGGTGACTGTGCTGTGACACACTAACTTTATATGTTCATTGTTCAATAAACCAACCAACCAACCAATACTCATCAATGTGGGAGAAAAAAACAGATATTCAGTTTAGGTGAGCTGTGAGAGATCATGTGTGCCGCCAGAAATGATCCAATTCAACCTAATAAGTCTGAAATGTATTCATTTAATACAAATGCTATGTCTGTTCAGTTCATCGCGATCAACGTACAGGCAGAACAATGACTGTGTACTATGTATGTGTATATTTTGTGGCATTTTTCTAATGTAAAATATATGTTTCAGCTCAATAAATTTTAGAAAACGCTGGTTCAAACTGACTAAACCAGGGGTCACGGTAGCCAGGTAGCCCCCAAGTATCACGATTAGACTGTTTGGGCCTGCTCTAAAAATACTTCACCAGTAAAAGGACATTGTGATTTCCTAGGAATGTTGTAGAAGTGATTGGCGTATAATGTGGGGATTGGCAGAGAATTATAGGGGGAGGGGGGTTAGTGTTTCATGTTGAAATGTATCTACTGTGAAAAATCAAAACAATGAATATCATTAACAATCAATAGTAACAAGATAACATTATTAAAGAGATGTTGAGCACATTTGTTATTTGTGTATCAAACTAATAGCCCTTCACATTTAACCAAATCGCCAAGAAGTAGCTATCATCTTGGTTAGTGACCCCTGGACTAAACCATCGGTTAAGGCAGCAACCTCCAGCACATTAAGACAATAAAAATACAGCAAACACTAGTCAACATCCACCTCTTCAACAATATGTGAGGCACTGCAGGGACATTTTTTTTATGAGAGTGAATACACAAGCTAAATGCCACTGTACGTGACACGTACAAGTCGAACGTAATTTGAGCGCATCATACGTATAGATTGAGCAACGTAACCGACACATTAAGCCCGTCACTTTCTCCGTAACCCCTTGTGCACGATGTCAGTTGTGTAAGGCTGTTGGAACCCATACCTTTATGAGCTCCAGCTCGTCAAATGGTTTCTGAGGCTCCGCCATATTCCATTTGCCGTAAAGAAGACGGAGAGACTGTCGTTAATGCTGCATTCCAGAAAAGTGGGAGTAGCGCCGCGGCTGGTTCAAAACGTGCGGATTTAGCCGCCATATTTAACCGGGAGCCCCCACAACCATCTCATTTACTTGTATTTTGTATTGTATTTGGCTCGTTAATCGTACCTCGTCCAGACGTTCTTTAGCTCTTTTGACAGAATGTTTTGTTAGAATAATCAGTCATGCAGTTATTCTACCTTACAGCTGGGTAATTTATTAATCGGGGATTTCGTAACATTATTTTAATGTTTACGTCAAAGGCTAATGCTGCATTAGATGAAGGTGGGAAGTCGGATGTAAATCTCGCAGTTCCGACCTCAAAGCGTTCGAGAGGAATTTGTATGTTTTACAGCAAATAAAAAAAAAAACGTGCATTGATAATTCCATAATGACTAATTTAGATAAATGTATTTTTATAGTCTAGTAAATTACGTTTTACCTTTTACGTTTCTCTATGGGGGTGACAGTAGTTTTCGAGTGATATATCATATTACATTGAGCAACTCGGTGAAGTTGGGGTAGATATTTTTCTCCGCCGTCGGGACTATGGACCTCGCAGTTTAAGTGGCGTTCCAGTGCAACCTTTTACTGGTTGAAGGTCTAAATACTCCGAATTCCCACGCTTATGGAATGCAGCACAATTAAAAGCTCCAGGTCGGAATATTTTTACGTTGCTGCAATATTGTCATCGTACGAGTCATCATTTATATTAAACAACTGTGCAGCGTACGTCATTTGTGTTTGTGTTCGTTATCCTCTTTTCCGTTGGGAACATACCTTTATAAACAAAACATACCCGAAATGAATATCAACAACAGACAGCGCCCTCTGGAGGTCGCTTAATTTTTGTCCTTTGACTTTGGTGTCACACGTCAGGATACGCTTAAATAAACGTTTTGTATTATGTTATGCCGGTGTATTAAATATTTCCGTTTACTGTTACCTACCCAGTGTTAAAAAAAAGAAAAGAAAAAAAAACCGTTAAGTGTCTACGGGGTTTTGAACACGAAGACGCGCGTTCTGAGATTATCCACCAGGAGACGCTGCTCGTTTTGTCTGTGTTGTGACGAGCGAGGTCAGAGTTTAATGTTTGACAGGGAGAGCTATGGATGCCATATTTCACGAGAAAGTAAGTTAAATGTGTACATTACGCCTTTTACCTCCACATAATCCCCATCATGTGTCCATTACAGCGCCAGCCTCGTGCCAGCGATATGTAAACTACGCTGTTTTGGTCAGCGTTTTTGCGGTTTTTGCTTGCAGTATTGTTTCCCTATTAGCTATGTTGCTAAAGTTGTCATTCAATAATGGTGAAAACTTTATTTACACGAAGAATCCAGGAAGGTGCAAATTACGAAACGCGTGGTTTTAGTGAGGTGTTTACCTGCTACGCGAATGGCTGATAGTAGCTTCTTGGAATAACAAACTAGGCTAAGGAGCAACAGTGGGGAAAAATAAATATTTGATCCCCTGCTCAATTTGTCAAATTTGCTCCAAGACGCTGTTAATGTTGATTGAATGGAAAAAAGGAAAGCTCAAGTGTTCCCAAGCAAAACATCAGCGAATAGAATAGAAAACCTTCACAATTTAAATCACTTTTCTATGACATGACGAACATATGGAAAAGGGTCAGGGTTAATTTTAAATGTACAGTATGTCCTTATTTTAAAGAAAAAGAGGATGTTGTTGTGCTATCATTGCGTTAACTGACGTTCAATGTGCAGCAAGAGGGCTCTCTCTGCGCCCAGCACTGCCTCAACAACCTGCTGCAGGGCGAATACTTCACTCCCGTGGATCTCTCCTCTATTGCGCATCAGCTGGATGAAGAGGAGAGGATAAGGATGGCAGAGGGAGGAATGGGCAGCGACGAGTACAGGACCTTTTTACAGGTCAGAGAATGTTGGAATGTCGGTGCATTTGTTGACATACTAAAATTAACAAATGTGCTGTATTTGTTTGTAGCAACCTTCTGGAAATATGGATGACAGTGGGTTCTTTTCAATACAAGTGAGTTCCAGAGATTGACTGTTATGTTTTTGCAGATTAAATATCATAATAGATTTATAACATTTTGGTGGGATTTCATCATAGGTTATTAGCAATGCTCTCAGAGTTTGGGGACTGGAGCTTACCCTCTTCAACAGCCGGGAATACCAGAGCCTGATGATAAATCCAATGTATGTATGCATTATAAACTGGACTACTGAATGTATGATCATAATAAGGTGTCCCTCTGTCTGTTTCAGAAATGAAAAAGCCTTCATATGCAATTACAAGGAGCACTGGTTTACTATTCGCAAACTTGGACAACAGGTACATGTCTTCCTACATAAGTGTCTCATAGCATAAGTCATGAAAATAATATTTGGTTTCTCATTTCAGTGGTTCAACTTAAATTCCCTTTTGACTGGACCAGAGTTGATCTCCGACACATATTTAGCCCTTTTTCTTGCACAGTTACAGCAAGAGGGTAACTTAATAACCAAATACATGAATGAAAATAAAGAGTATGTACGGTACTAATCAAAGTTAACATGTGCAGGTTATTCCATATTTGTGGTCCGAGGAAATCTCCCCGACTGTGAAGCAGAGCAGGTTCTTGGGATCATGAGAGTGCAACAACTGCAACGGCCAAAACTTATTGGCGAGGTCCAAGCTCAGACGAGTGCAGGGTACATACTGAATGGTCAATCTAGAAACTTTATTGCTTGAAATAAGTAACTGAAATGGTTGAAATGATTTTTTAAATTTTTTATTCATCTATGTGGGACTTGCAGCAGGTCGGCAATACTGGGCCAGACGGAGATGAGCTTTGGTGTGGAGAGTGACGTTGTGGATGAGGATGAACAGCTGAAGAGAGCTCTCACACTGAGTAGACAGGATATCGATGTAGAAGATGAGGAAGCCGATCTCCGTAGGGCCATTCAGCTTAGCATGCAAGGTAAAATAACACATTAGTAGTCGGACTGGGCAGTTCATTTATTTGACCAATTTCAAGTTTATTGCTTGGGGTGTGGCTTTACAAAAGCATAGGCAAGTGGTGCTATTGCCAACTCCCCAAAAAGTAACTTTGAATTATAATATCTGCTGAGAAAAAAAATGAGTGGATTAATTTTTACATTGTTTTCCATATGACAAGCAAGCCTGGTAAAAAAAAAAAACAGTCATGGGGTCAATTATGCTAAATTTTCGCAAAGACATGGCGGCAGTTAATTGTAAAAGTAGTCAACTGTCTGATTGATATTTTGGTTTTCCCTCAAAATTATAGGAGCTGCGTTGACCAACACTTCTTCAGATTCTGGGAGTGGAAATGTAAACGCGGGCGGCGAGGCTGCAGGAGAACTACGGGCCCACAATGAGGCACTCACAGCAGACGAGCTGAGGAAGAGGAGGCAGGCCTATTTTGACCGGTGGGTACAACAATGCGTTCCACGTTCCATTATTATGAGAATAATATGAGAATGCCTACCTAAGTTACCTGGCAAAAGGTTTCTTTTCCGATTTTTCTTTTTCGATGTAGTTTTTCAACTGTTTCATTTGTCCAAATCGTGCAATCTCACATGTCTACTGAGCTGTATTGCAATGTAACAACAGCAATTTTTTATGCCATATTTAGGTATGTATTTAAAGTCGCCCTAGTCTGCTAACAACATGACCTTCATGGAAGTCTTTGCCCAACTGTGTAGCATGTGTAGCGTATTTATATTTTTATTTTATGTGATTATTAAATCCATGACTTGTGTTTTATAAATGGCAACATGTGGATGTGCAGGTTTATTATACCTTCAGCCATTTCAAGGAAGAGCATTTTAGTTGTTCTGCTTGTCATAGTTTATTAAAAAATGCTAAAATTGCAATTAAATTTTTTTTTTTTAATTTATTAGGGATGAAAAAGCTTTCAATTTGATCTTTAAAGTCCTTGAAAATGTAAATGAACTCTAATGCTTAGTGATAGACCAAAGTCAAGGTGACTGATAACTGATATTTCAAGCTGATATTCATTTGCAATAAATATTTGTGTCAAAATTTCAAATTTCAAAAAGCCTTTTAATTTTAAACATATAAAGAACTGACAGCTTTGTTTAAAAATTCTAACAAAAAATTGCTGGGAGCTTCCAGGTTCATCAGTATGTGAAAGTTTTTCCCGAAAGTTTTCTAAAATTTTAATGTAGGCAGTTCCCAGTGTTAGCATAATTTTTTATTTTTTTATTAAGCGGAAATTTAAATACCGGTAGACGCAAAAATGAAAAGTTGTTTGTATGTCACTGAGCAACAAATGCATGCTAATGTAGCTAATTTGGGGTTTTCGTCAAGGTTCATAAAATGTTTAAAAAGATCTTCACAGACAGTAAAAAAAAAAAAAAAAATTGAAATGTCTTTGCGACAAGTAAAAACTGTGTGAACCTTACAAATCCTGATGAAAACCCTAAACTTCGCTCCGTTCACAAACATAAACCGCTCAGTGAGATACCAGCTTTTTCCGCCTTCACATTCGTTCAAAAAGCCGATGCTGATATTTGTCAAAATGACAAATAACAGCACCAATAATCGGCCCGGACGATAAATTAAAGCCGGACTTAAAGCCATTCTTGTTTATTTAGGCAGCAACACCCTCACCAGTCTAACATTCCTCAACAAGGCAACACAACATCAATCGGTAAGCATGCTGCAGATCATTCACGATGACAACGACATATGAAGATTCATTCATATTCCTTGCTGGCTTTTCTGCAGAGAAGAGTTGCACTGAAGTGGACCAACAACAAAATCCCAGCCTGTGAAGGTGGAAAAACGTCAGCTTTTGTTGAAAAGCTACCTGGGCCTGTAACTCCTCCCAATTCAGGGGTAGCTTTGCTCCTTCCGCAAGTCCTACCTTGTTGCACCTTTTGTGAACGTGTGGACATTCAGGAGAGAGGAAATTATTAGAAAGCGACGAGGGAAAAAGGCAGCAGGCGGCCTGGTGTTGTTTCCACTGAGGCTGCAAAAGAGCGGAACTCATGTTGCAGTGAAACAAGTTTGCCTTTTTTTTTTTTTTTTTTTTTTTTTTAAACCATAGCGCCTTCTATTTCTACTGTATACTGTATTATTTCCTAATTTTCTCTCTGCAAGAGATCGATATAGGAACTGTTGCATTCAAAAGGGTGTTTGTGGCGGGATGTGAATTTAAAGCACTTGTCCACTGTCAAGTTGTAGTGAAAGTGCTCTTGCGTTTCTGCGTCGGAGCCATTCATCAGTCATTCGACGTTAAGTCATTTTTTGTGGGTACAAGGCAACAAATCATTTTGAAGCCAGCTCTGAAAATTTCATTTAATATCAGGCATTTTCATTTTAGTGGATAAGGTAATTGAGCAACACCCGTTTCTGTTGCTGTGCCTTGCTTACTACTGCGGTATATTATTTAGTTGCCGTAACTCATACAGTCATTTAATATATAGTAGGGGTGTTAAAAAAAAATCGATTCGGCGATATATCGCGATACTACATCGCGCGATTCTCGAATCGATTCAATAAAAAAAAAATCGATTTTTTTTTTTTTTTTTTTTTTTAAAGCTCAGAATTGTTCATTCGGTATTCGGATTCAACGGATTCAACGTCTTATCATTATTGCCTTTTTTTTTTTTTTTTTTTTTTGTGTGAATCGATTTTTAAACTTCCATTTTTAATGGAAAAATATTCAACAAAACGTCTGACTTCGGGTTAGGATTCACACCTTGAGCATGGAAGAATGTTATATGAACGGAACATTAAGCCTTAATATTTTATTTTAATACTGTTCAAACATGAAACAGATTACAACCTCTATAAGATAAATAAATAATACATTTTCATATAAATCTTACACTCTACAAGCTTACTGATTAGTATTTTCTAAATTTGAATGGAAAAAAATCGCAACAATCGACTTATAAATTCGTATCGGGATTAATCGGTATCGAATCGAATCGTGACCTGTGAATCGTGATACGAATCGAATCGTCAGGTACTAGGCAATTCACACCCCTAATATATAGTAACATATCATCAGTCAGTTTGTGAACATTCAAGGCAACATTACCTGTCGAGTGACTTTTTTTGAATGATACATAATTTCCCATTTGTTGCTGTCAATATACAGTAATTTGAAAGGGAACAGGATTATCGATCCACATGCGATAAACAAATTAATTCTTTATTCCAGCAGGACTTAGTACATTCTCTCCTCATCAGTGTCCATGACGATGAATGGATGGCTTCTCTTTTGACAAGTCCCCTTTAAAAAGGTTGGCTGTTGAATTGCACTGCTTTGAAATAATTATGTCTCTGCCGCTGATTGATCAGTGGCCTTCCAAATTTAATAGCAAAGTTTTGCAAAATGAGCTGTTGAGATGATTAGAAATCCAAAGAACACATTACAGCATTACTGCATTATTATTAGTGTTTTTCCGATACCGATACTGGTATCGGCAGAGGTGCCGATACTGCATTAAAACAGTGGTATCTGTATCGGTGAGTCCTCAAGTAACATGCCGATACTATTAATTCCAACACTAATATAGGACTATAGATATCCTATTGGCCCTTGAAGGCTCTGAACCAATGGAAGGACAGCTTTTTTATTTTGAGGGGAAAAAAAACCCTTAGGTATCGGTATGGTATCGGTATCGGCCGATACTGCAAAGCTGGGTATCGGAATCGGGAGCCAAAAAACGGTATCGGAACAACACTAATTATTATACCATCATTGTATTATGGAAACAGTTTATTCAGATTCCCAGCTATGCTTAGGTGGAATTTCATATGAAATTTGAATTCATGTGTAGTTTCACCTCAGGGGAGATTGAAGATTCCATGATTGAATGATTGTCACTTTTTTTCCATCATGTTTGGCTTGATTTAAAATGTACAGGCAAGCATGCAAATGCTGGGTTAACCAGTTTGACATTCATTTGCTTCTCACTGTAAGCACTAACTCATCATTTTTGTCAAGTTCTTATTCCGTAATGCACACATTCTTAAAATACATACTGGAATTGTTCCAGGATTTAAAGAAACGTTGTCATTTTATTCAACTTTTATGCTCAGCACAAAACCAAACAAAAAATAGCCCAAAACGTGAACATATTTGTTAAGTAAATGTGGACAATTTCCCATAACTCACCTCATGTACAAAGGGTGCATACACCATGTTTTCGGGCCTTCTGACAAGCGTAAGAAAATGGATGGAAGGAGAATTGATGCTCTCTCGCGGCACAAGTTTCACAGTACAGCACATTGGTTGGGAATCTGTCCTATAGGCTGGTTGTTCTCAATTAAAATTATGACCATTTCTTCAACTACTTTTTCTTTTTAAATGTCGTAATTTGGATTGGGTTTTTTTAAATACATTTTTCTGCACTAAATAAGGTCATCAAAATGTAGGAAACAGATCTTAATATGATGTCTGTTGTGATCTGGAGTTGGATCCCAAAAACGCAGACACAAATAAGAGTTTAACACTTTATTCGCTTAACAAATCTTGTCTACGAGGAACGACCTCATGACTAGATCAGAAAAGATGAGAAGGCATCATGGATCCAGAGGCATGGAACAAGGTGAACGGGGGATCGGAGAGACAGAAGACGAGAGGAGCAGATCAACAGATGAATAATTCGGCATAAACACGCTTCTATCTGACTCATAGATCTGATTGGCTGCGGCCAGACGTGGGTAACCCTGATAGGTCGCTGAAACAGGATTGACGTGCATTTATCTGATTAGCTGCTGACACGCGGGTAAAACTGATTGGCTTCTGACCAGTCGAAAGAAATTAAAAATTCCTGACATCACATAGCTTCTGACCAGTTGAGAGAGATTCAAGATTCCTGATATCACACAGTTTCTGGTTACATGCTGATTGCATCAGTTCAAATCAGACACTTGCCACAAACAAAACACAGTCATGACAATGTCGAGCATTTCTATAACACTGCAAACTTTAATCACCAGAATCATGTCACATGACGTGAGGACCCAAATGCAGACAAGACTTGGGTAAACGGTCTTGTAAGACTTTTGGGTTGTTGTGGCCTCTGAGTCAGTGATCAAAGAAGAGATGGGAAAAAAGGTTTGTGAGCTCTTTGTTTTCTTTAACTCATTTTCTCCCAAAAACGTATAAATACGTTTTTGTTAATGTTCTAAGTGTCCCAAAGACGTATTTATACTTTTTTTTTTTTATGCTAGAGCATACAGAAGGCTTTGATGCAGCCTCTCAACTGCAAAGAACGGTTGCAGAAATGGTTGTTAGTCCACAAACGGCCAGCAGGTGGCAGCAGAGCACCTAATCTTTCTTTTGATAGGTTCCATGCCTTTATAGCAATCAAACACAATATTCTGTGGGCCTTGCAAAATCAGTCAAAATCCAGTAAAACAGCCGGGAGCGAACGGGATTGGTTCTGTGAAAATGGCTGGGAGTGAATGAGTTAACCACCACACCAGACTTTTTCCATGAAAACTGAGCAATGTTTGAGTAAAACTAAACTTTTTGATGCAACCCTCTTATGATGTTATTTTAAAAGACACAATACTCATCCATGCCCTCCACACACATACACAAGCAGAGGCACTGATTCTGGCCCCATAATTGACAGGAAAAAACTTGCTTGGTATATTATTAATGATTATTTTCACCCACGCATACACAAACGCACACACACTGAATGCATCATTTCAACACATTTGGAGGGAGGGGACAAGCAACAGCAAATAGCCTATGTGCCTTGGTTAATGTGTAACACTCAAAGCACACTTGCACTTTGTTTCCCCAAATAACAATTTGGACTTAATGTTACTCAAGATGGATGGTATGTATGAGAGTCATCTACAAATAATGTTTATACGAATTAAGGGATGTCAGGTGAAATATTATTGTTTGAATTTGCCATTAACAGCATGTTTGCCTTCATGATTCAGGTTGTGCGCCCGAACATTCCCAGACCCAAATCATGGCTACGCGCAAGATGAAGATGGGTTTTGTTTTTGCGCTGATGTGTCTCCTCGCTCCGGTGCAGCAAGCGCCGCTTCCCTACTCCAGCATTTTGAATCTCTCCTTCAAAAACGTGGAGTTTGCTATGGACCTTTACCGCAAAATATCCAGCTCCCACGACAAGAACATCATTTTCTCCCCTCTGAGCATTTCCACCAGTTTTGCCGCCCTCTCCATGGCCTCTGACGGCAGCACGTACGAAGAGATACTTAAAGGACTCAAACTGCAGAATCTGGAGCAAGCTGACCAGCCGGATCTGATTCCGAAGTTGTTCCAGACGCTCCATGGGAACATCTCGCAGAACGGAACGACGAAACTGGACCAAGGCATGTCCCTCTTCGTCCGTCAACACTTTAGCATCGAGAAGACGTTTGAGGAACAGATGAAGTCCTATTTTTACGCTGACATCAAGAGTGTCAACTTTGAAGACACAAATGCAAGCATCAGTCTCATTAATGAGTATATAAAAGGCAAGACGAGGGGCAAAGTGACAGAAATGGTCACCGGAATTGATCCAACGGCCGAGCTCATGATGGTCAACACTTTTTACTTCCAAGGTAAGTTTAAATTTTAACATTGACAGTTTCCAGATAACCTCATGTGCGTTTGACTTCTACAGGTGGGTGGAAGATGCCTTTCAACCCCAATTTCACACACAACGCTCCCTTCTACATCGACAACTACAATATTCCGCAAGTGCCAATGATGTTCAATGAGGACAAGTTTGAAACGATGGAAGACACTCGTCTCGGTGCCCGTGTGCTGAAACTGCCCTACCTGGAAGGCGTGGCCATGCTCATCCTGCTGCCTAACAAAGGAGTAGATTACAATACTATCGACGATGAGATCACTGCGAAGAGGATGCTTGGTTGGATCAAAAAACTGCAAAAGACGTGAGGTGTTTTTTCTTTTTTCTTTTTAAAAACCATGTGAAATAATCAGGCTGTCTAATGCATTATTCTGTTTACAGTAAACTGGAGATCAACATCCCCAAATTTAAGATGGAGGAGTCATACGCTTTGCACGACATTCTCCCCGAGATGGGTTTCACGAATCTCTTCAGTGGCTCCGCCAATTTGACGAAGCTGAGCAAGGACAAAGGCCTTAAGGTTTCAGAGGTCAGTTTAACCCAATTTACTGTCTACAACGCATCTCTTTTTTTTTTTTTTGGGTCCTCAACTGACTTTGAATTGCAGGTGCTACATAAAGCCGTCATTGATGTGGATGAAGTGGGGACGACTGCAGCCGCTGCCACAACAATTGGCATTATTCCCTATTCACTACCCCGGACCTTCATTGTCAACCGTCCGTTTTTCTTCTTCATATACCATGAAGACACAAAATCTCTGTTGTTCATGGGCAGAGTGATTGACCCCACCAAAAACTAGCAGCTGTCACTTGCTGTACTTTGGAAATACGTTAGCTTCTTAAACCTCAGACATAGTTTGAAAATTTTCTGATGGTATATTAATACCCTAACTCTGTAATAAAACAATACAAAATATGTTGTTTTTGTGTATTTCATCAAGGAAGACAAAAAAAGACTTGCCCACGAGTGGCTGGTTGCTGCATGTCATAAAAAGTGTCTCGATTTAATCCATCTTTTAAAAATGTCACAGTGGTTGTCTTTCAAGAAAGAGACAATTTCACGATTAAAAACGAACAGCATTGATTTGACTCTGGCCATTTAAATATAAGCCAAACCAAACGCCATGGATGAAATATTAGGACCACCACTCTACCGCGTGCAGTAATAAGTCATAATTATGGTATGGAAAAATACTTGGCCATGAATGTAAAATATTTAAATGAAAAACAAGTAAGGCGTTCGCAATATAAAGAAAGAAAAAAAATACGTCCACCTATAGCTACTGGGGGGCATTATTAATTAAAGATTAATTCTTATTATATGTTTAGTATATGTGAAAAGGCATACTTGATCTATACTCCACACCAGTAGACGGCGATAATGCTCAAAATCGAAACAGCAATGAAGTTATATCTAACCACGTGACAACCAATAATGGCTGCTCTCTGGTGACATGTGCAGATATCGTCGAACTCCATTAGATTTTAACGCTAACAAAAGGCAACACTGTTATTAATCGTAGCGGTTTGATATTCTGTAGTATTTGAAGGAGCACATTGGTGCCATTGAACCACTTTTATTACGTAAATCACGCGTTGCTACTTGCTGCTAAACAGTGCACGCGCCGCTTGATCTAGATCCTCTTTTTTTTTTTTTTTTTTTTTTTTTTTTTCTTTCTGTCCACATTTTCCGAAAATGGACGCAAAGAAGACGAAAAAGAAGCGAATGAGCTTCGCGCCGCCCAAGCAAAAAAAACGGAGCATTCAGGTAAAAGGTCAATGGAAGGCGGTGAACTTGGATCCTGAACTATTCTCCGAGGAGGGCTTGCTGGAGGGTCTGGTTTGTTGTGAAAAACTGACAAAGTACACCCTAGTGGACTGCAACAAGCCTGTTGCTTATACAGAGAATGAACTTAAAGGTACAAAGAAAAAAGTCAATAAAAGAAAGTCAAGTGAAGATGATGTGGTTGAAAAGGGGGGCGTGGACAGTAAAGAATCAAAGAAGCTTTCCGAACCTGTCAAGAAAAAGAAGAAGAAAAAGAACAGTTTAGAAAACGGATGCACCAAAGATGAGACCATCACGGAGCTGGTGATGCAGAATGATGCAGGTGAGGAAGAGGAAATGAAAACCGATCAAGAGGACACGCCCATAACCGCACCACCAGCCACTGCTAGCTTAGAAAATAAACCAAAACGCAAGAAAAAGACTAAAACGAAGAAGAAAAAGAAGCAGAAAAAAGAAAATGACACTAAGGAGCATACCGACGCTAATCAGAATACAGCGAAAAGGCAAAAAAAACAAGTGAAAAACTGGACTAATGCCGCCCTTTCAGGCTCCGAAGTGATAAACGCTGATATGCATGCATGGAAAGACCTGTTTGTACCACCTGTTGTGCTCAAGGCCCTCAGCAGCCTGGGCTTCACATCACCGACCCCAATTCAAGCCCTGGTGCTGCCTCCAGCCATCAGAGATCGTATGGATATATTAGGAGCCGCTGAGACAGGTAAGCGTCTCATCAATCAAAACGATAACAGGCAACTTAACTCATTTGCTCCCAATAACGTCTAAATACGCTTTTTTTTTTATGTTCTAAGTGTCCCAAAGACGTATTTATACGCTTTGTTTTGTTTTATGCACGAGAGCATACAGAAGGCTTTGATGCAGCCTCTCAACTGCAAAGAACGGTTGCAGAAATTGTAGTTATTACACAAACGGCCAGCAAGTGGCAGCAGAGCAAAGGAGATCAACCACGGCCATGTAGATAAAAAGCTCAATTACAATTTTGAATAATTTGTGAAAACTGATGAAACTTAGCTCTCTTCTCATGCTAATTGCTGCAAACATATTTTTTTAACTTAAGACTTTAATATTTCTTTTGATAGGTTCCATGCTTTTATAGCAATAGAACACAATATTCTGTGGGCCTTGCAAAATCAGTCAAAACCCAGTAAAACAGCTGGGAGAGAACGGGACTGCTTCTGTGAAAATGGCTGGGAGTGAATGAGTTAAATGCAGTTGCCCATCTCTGTTATAGACTGACACAAATTCTCTCATTTTAGGAAGTGGTAAAACATTAGCTTTTGGCATTCCCATGATCCATAACATCCTGGAGTGGAAGGAAAGCATTGAGAACCCCGCAGATGGCAGCGTGGATCCAGACACAACGGATGCAAGCGTGGCAGAGTCACCCGAAGCTGATCCTGAGGAGCGAGACGAGGAAGAAGGAAGTATCACCGGGCAGGCCGACGACGCGGAATCTGCGCAAGATGCTAGTGAGGATGACCGCGATGGCGATGAAGATGAGGATGGGAGACTTGGGTGCGTGCAGGTCATCGAAGACGTCGAGTTTGACGCCGACACCGTCGCGAGGGAGAAGAACGTTGGTCAGGCTCGGCCTCTGCTCGGATTGGTCCTCACCCCCACCAGGGAGTTGGCAGTCCAGGTCAAACACCACATAGATGCTGTGGCCAGGTTCACTGGTGAGTTTTGCATGTGCTCACACTCGCATGCTTCCATGTAGTGCTGTGCAATATGGATAAAATATTAATGAAACGGGTGAGTTCCTTGAGATTTTATTTGAAATTTTTGTGACTACAAGTCTCGTAAAGTGAAAACACTTGTTTTAAAGTGAATTAAGTTGTGATCCGCTACTCACAGCTTTTCTATTATGTAAATGAACTATTTACAAATAAACAAGTAACATTTCTCTTCATAATGCATAACAGTGATTTTTTTTTTTTTTACAAGCGAAATCGGTTTACTGCTTTCTTTTAAGGTCCATATTGAGAACATATCACTGTCACATGTTTTGGAGGTTTCCCTCTTCCAACACAAGCTGAATCCAATCAACGGGATCGTTATCAGGCATATGCAGAGCTTGCTGATGAGCTGATCATATCAGCTGTGTTGGAGAAGGGAAACGTTCCAAAACCTGCAGGACTCCAGCCCTTGAGGACCGAGATTGCCCAGTCCTGGACTATATGGTCTGAGACTCTAGTCTAGACCATCCAAGAATATTGTAAAATCCTAAATTATTTCCCTTATAGTAAGCTGTTCAGGTAGTTTTTTTTCTTTTTCCCACAAAAGACTGTTCTATATAAACAATATGTAATTATTTATTCAAGTTTAGTATTTAATATTGCGTTTGTAGTGGCAAAATCCACCCATTTATCGATCTCAAGGGGCGGCCCTTTTGTTACTTGCTGTCGACGGAAAATGACATCATAGTTGCTCACCTTTTTTTCTGAAGCCAAGCCGCGAATAGTTGCTACCTGATCCCTGAGCTACTGTGATGCCATTTTCAGTCGACAGCAAGACAAAATGGCCGCCCGCTGAGATGGATAAAAAATGGGTGGATACAACATAATGTTAAAAAAAAAAAGGGGGGTGGGCTTATACCACCATGACATCAATACTACTTATCTGCCAATGTCTCTCTGTTGTAGGGGTGTGAATTGCCTAGTACCTGACGATTCGATTCGTATCACGATTCACAGGTCACAATTCGATTCAATACCGATTAATCCCGATCCGAATTTATAAGTCAATTGTTGCAATTTTTTTCATTCAAATTTAGAAAATACTAATCAGTAAACTTGTAGAGTGTAAGATTTGTATGAAAATGTATTATTTATTTATCTGGAACTTCAGTCTTATACAGGTTGTAATCTGTTTCATGTTTGAACAGAATTAAAATAAAATATTAAGGCTTAATGTTCCGTTCATATAACATTCTTCCATGCTTAAGTTGTGAACCCTCACCCGAAGTGAGACGTTTTGTTGAATATTTTTCCTTTAAAAATGGAAGTTTAAAAATCGATTCAGCCGCCTATTGAATCGATTCGAGAATTGCGCGATGTAGTATCGCGATATATTGCCGAATCGATTTTTTTTTTTAACACCCCTACTCTGTTGTGTAACATGGTTAGCTTTATTAGCTTTAAGCTAAACTAGCTTTAGGAAGGCAAAGCTAAGTTGTTTACATGTAGGTTTAATACACATGTAAGTCTTTTTTTTGGTTCAGTTTGACTGTAAACTTCAACTAGGAGGGGCAATAAATATACTATACGATTATATGTACTATACTAATCCCTATTTTGCATATAAAAATGATTGGAACATGCTTTTTAAATCAATCAGTCAACCAATGAAGGCTTTAGGGAAAGCCATTTCTGTTGCCCCAATGCACAAACAAGTTTGTAGGCATTCTTCGATGACTTTGGTACACAAGTCCTCGATTGTCTCGACCTTTTACCTCATTCAACACCAGTAAGCTCGGACTGTTCTTCACAGACGAACGGAAGACAGCAGAACTGTAAAATTTTCTGTCCGTTAATCGTCATCATAGCCATTCGCAGACGGACGCTATTCATAAAATGTTTGCTCTTGCACAGACATCAAGACAGTCATCGTGGTGGGTGGGATGGCCCTACAGAAGCAGAGGAGGATGTTGAATTACAGACCAGAAATCATCATCGCCACTCCCGGGCGACTGTGGGACTTGATCAAGGAGCGACATCCGCATCTTCTCAACCTCCGACATCTCAAGTGGGTCACAAGACTGCAGCGAACGAAAAGTATTTTTGCTGTGGTTGTAAATAATGTTTGCCGCGTTCCCCAGGAGCCTCGTGATCGACGAAGCCGACCGCATGGTAGAACGAGGCCACTTCGCCGAGCTGGAGTCTCTGCTGGAGATGCTGGACACCACCCACTTCAATCCCAAGAGGCAAAAATTTGTCTTCTCCGCCACGCTGACCATGAGCCACAGCCTACCTATGCGCCTGCTGCAGAAGAAGAAGAAGAAGAAGGAGCAGCCGACGGACAAGGTGGAACTCCTCATGGAGAAAGTGGGGATCAAGTCCAAGCCCAAAGTCGTCGACCTGACCAGGAAGCAGGCCACCGTGGAGACCTTGACCGAGACGCAGATTCGGTGTCAGAAAGAGGACAAGGACTTTTTCCTCTACTACTTCCTGTTGCAGTATCCGGGGCGCACCATGGTGTTCGCCAACAGCATCGACTGCATCAAGCGACTGAACTCGCTGCTGATCATTCTGGACTGCACGCCGCTGCCGCTGCACGCCAACATGCACCAGAAGCAGCGGCTGAAAAACCTGGAGAGGTTTGCTGAGAGGGAAAGGTGAGGCTTCTTATTTACTGCCTCTATGTTGGGTATATGCAAAGGGAAGGCATTCAGATATAGTGTGTTCTCTCATTTATTGCGGGTGTTCCGTTCCAAAAACTACCCGCCGTAATTTAAAAATATATTTTAAAAAATAAATAATAAAAAAAAAAAAAATCCCATTCATTATGTATATTTTTTCATTTAGTTTTTTTCATTTTTTTATTTTTACTTTATTATAAATGCCTTTTCATTCATCATTTGTTTTTTCCATTTACAATCATTTTTTCCCCATTAAAAGCATAGGTATTTTTTTATGTACTTATTATACAGCACCGTAGATATTCTTTTTCTTTTATTGTATGTGTGGGGTTTTTTTTCAATTTGGTATGATTTTTAGTTCATTAATACTTTTTTCATTCATTTGTTTTTTTTTTCATTTACAGTCTTTTTTTCTTTCCCCCAATTAAAAGTATATTTAGTTTTTTACTTGTACAGCACATTATATGTATTTTTTTTTCCATTTGTGTTTTTTCATTTTGGTATGATTTTTAAGTTTATTTTGAATACTCTTTCATTCATCATTTGTTTTTTTTCCATTTGCAGTCATTTTTCCCCCATTAAAAGTATGTTTTTATTATTATTATTATACAGCACAGTAAAAAAAACATTTTTATTTTTTGGTATGATTTTTTAGTTTATTATGAATACTTTTTCATTATTAGTTTTTTTTTCCACTTAGTTTTTTTTCCCATTAAAAGTAGGGGTGTGAATTGCCTAGTACCTGACGATTCGATTCGTATCACGATTCACAGGTCACGATTCGATTCGATGCCGATTAATCCCGATACGAATTTATAAGTCGATTGTTGCGATTTTTTTTCATTCAAATTTAGAAAATACTAATCAGTAAGCTTGTAGAGTGTAAGATTTATATGAAAATGTATTATTTATTTATCTGAAATTTCAGTCTTATAGAGGTTGTAATATGTTTCATGTTTGAAAAGCATTAAAATAAAATATTAAGGCTTAATGTTCCGTTCATATAACATTCTTCCATGCTCAAGGTGTGAATCCTAACCCGAAGTCAGACATTTTGTTGAATATTTTTCCATTAAAAATGGAAGTTTAAAAATCGATTCACACAAAAAAAAAACAAAAAAAAAAAAGGCAATGATGATAAGACGTTGAATCGGTAAGACTACCGAATGAACAATTCTGAGCTCTTTAAAAAAAAATAAAAATAAATAAATAAATCGATTCAGCCGCCTATTGAATCGATTCGAGAATCGCGCAATGTAGTATCGCGATATATCGCCGAATTGATTTTTTTTTAACACCCCTAATTAAAAGTATGTTGTTGTTTTTTTGGTTGTTTGTTTTTTTTAAATGTACTTATTATACAGCACAGTATATATTTTCTATCTCCGAAATGCAATGTCATGGCGCGACGGGACAGAAGCCGTTGGAAAGTTCTCATCGAGACGAATCCGCGGATGCCCGTATGTCCCCGGTCGGACATAGTTTGGGAGATACGGCCACGTAAAAATATAAAACGAAAAAGCGTGCTGTTCGGAAAAAACAAAAAAAAGCAAGCTGTAAAAAATCCGCGAAACAGCGAGGCCACAAAAGATAAACCCGCTGTAAATAAGGGAACACAGTACACTCCTTTAGCAGATAATATACGTAATATAAACGACATGCATTAAATGAACGTTTATAAAGTTGCTTCATATTTGAAGTTTGTGCAATTGGAACTTGTGTTTACCTTTGACGGTGTTTTCTCCAGTTGCGTGTTGCTGACGACTGACGTGGCGGCAAGAGGGCTGGACATCCCCAATGTGCAGCACGTCATCCACTACCAGGTAACATTTTTTGAAGTTGACGTTCTCCTTTCAGAAAAGCATTTACTCTGAGGATAATTGAAAAAGCGCAGATGTTTTCGACCTATCAAAATGGCAGATGATCAACATGTGTAAATCGTTTCAAAACTTTCCACCTGCCACCTTGAGAACTGTACAATTGAAGATTTTTTTTTTTTTCAAGAGATTGTAAGTAAAAATAAAAAATTTAGATGTGTTTGCATAAGTGTACACACCCATTTAAAACTGGGGATGTTCTTAGAATTGACCATTTAGCCTTGTCGCATCTAGTGTGAGCGGAAATCTTTTTACGCCGGCAGGCAGAAGTTCAGCCTCTGTATCACATGCAAAAACTTCCACCACTGCCCAGGAGCTAAATCAATTTGGAATATTTGCTGAATTCATCGTATCCACCTCCCTTCAGGTTCCTCGCACATCCGAAACATACGTCCATCGTAGTGGCCGAACGGCCAGAGCTACAAATGAGGGTCTCAGTTTGCTGCTCATCGGCCCCGATGACGTGATGAACTTCAAAAAGATTTACAGGAACCTCGGAAAGGACGAGGAGCTTCCCACGTTTCCTGTCGAGATCCAGTTCATGCAGGCAATCAAGGTGAGAAACTGTCGCTAAAAGTTCTCTATTTAATTGTAGGGATGGATGATTAACTGAAAATTTTATCGTAATTTCGATTTATTTATTTTTTGGGCTTTTCTTGATGTAATGATGGGGGAAAAACGATTAATGTGCGCTGTTCCCTACGTTGTGAAAGGACCCTGAATGCACCATGTAGCTAGCTTGTAGATAGCCCGGAGCGAATCAGTGTGATTGTCGTGCCTAAGCGGCCTTTAAACCGTTTAATTACACTCGAGTTGGAGTTAACTGTAAAAGTAAACACACGATAAAGAGAATTGCGTACATTGTGTATTTAAAACATGCTTCCTTTTTAACACATTGCAAGCCTAGTGCTAATGTAAGTGAATGGAGGATCCTATACAAATGCTAACAGGAAGTTAGCATCAACCTCGGGAGTAGTAGTCCTTCAAATAAATGTTCACACAAAAATGTTGTGGAAACGCATATCCACAGGTAAGATAACTACTCAAAGGCACATATTCTTCCCAATTTGTTATTTTAATAGAATTAAATCACAACTTTCTTCAGTTCTAATTGTGTGTACACCATGGATGCATGGCACCACACTGCCCCTAAGAGGCCAAAACTAGCAGGAACACCCAGTAGTTGTTTTGCAATTACTGTTTTAGTATACAGAATTTTTATTTTATCTTTTTTGAGTTCAAGGAGTCACTGAATTTTCTTTTCCTCAAAATTCGAGGATACAATTATATTCAAGGACTTTTTTTTATTTATTTTTTTATTGTCATACGAACACACATTTCCACATGACAAGCACAAAATACAATTCCTGAGGTCCCGCTTATTTTAAATTTGAAAATGAAGAATGAAAATGCAAGAGGCTTGAATTTCATACATTTATAAGGTTATGCTATAGTGTTCAAGAATAAAGTGTTCAAAATGAAGGCATGAATAGGCCTAAAGCTTTGATTATAGTTGAGTTTTAGTAGTTGGAAAAAAAAAAGTTTTAAAATCAATGAATAATCGTTTTATTAGTCATGATTTCAACCAGAATAATTATTTTTCCCATAATCGTCCAGCCCTATTTAACACATTCACTGCCAGCCCAGCAAAAATGCATTATTTGACGTCTTTTTCCGTCAATGGCAGTCAATGACTTAAGATGAGATGTAACCAAAATTGATGGATTTTTAAGCAATATTTGCCTTAAAAAAAAGAAAAAAGAAAAAAGGAGGCTGCAATATAATCACAAAATATATTGGCACATTGTGTTTAACACATTCACTGCCAGCCCAGCAAAAATACATTATTTGACGTCTTTTTCCGTCAATGGGAGTCAATGAGTTAATTGGTTCTTCGCGTGTTGTATTTAACGTTCGAAAATGTGAATCTCAATCCAGGAGCGTGTAAACTTGGCCAGAAAGATCGAAAAGATTGAGTTCTACAACAGCAGGCAAAAACATCACAACTCCTGGCTCAGGCAAGCAGCGGAAGCTATGGACATCGACCTCGACGAAGACCTCTTGCTAGGTGAGCGCAAAAACGCTCGAGTCCACATTTCCAACCAATCAAACGCAGGAGACTGAACTTTTCAGTGTGCTTCTACAGGCAAAGGGAGGGATGAGGACGATGACCGGGAGCAACAGAAAATGGTGAAAGGGATGAAGAAACACCTGAAGTATCTCATCTCCCAGCCAGTGTTCAAGAGCGTGACCAAGACCAAGTACCCCACTCAGATGGGACGCCTGTGCCTGGATAACCTGCCTGTCGTGGGGGAACGGAGCGCCCTCTTGAGTGTGTCGGCGCAGCAGAAGAAAAGGAAAAGTGGTCCGCCAGAGCAGAAAAAAAGGAAGCAGAAAAAAGGCCAGCATTGAATTCTTACAGAAATAGACATTTATATATTTTATAGTGCTGTCAAAGTTAAAGCAGAGTTCAATCTTTAAAGGGATACTTTACTTATTTAGCCATTTTTGGCAGTCAAACATTAATATTTTGCCTATAATAAATGTGATATTTTCATTATTTTTCATGTACAATTAGTACCTTTAAAAATACATTTTGCAGCTTGCCGTCGACTGAAAATGACATCACAAGGGCTCAGGTAACCAATCACAGCTCAGCTTGCGAATGTCACATGACCAAACCTACAAAAGAGGTGAGCTGTGATTGGTTACCTGAGCCCTTGTGATGTCATTTTCAGTCGACGGCAAGTTACAAAATGTGTTTTTAAAGGTACTATTTGTACGTGAAAAATAATGAAAGTATCAAATTAATTATAGGCAAAATATTAACTTTTTATTGCTATAATGGAATAAATAAGTGAAGTATCCCTTTAAGGACTTCGAAATGTTCACATCTTGAAAATGGACAGTTTGGGACAACAATCACATACACTGCAGCTTTGCCTCATTAACGCAAACTATTTTAATAAATTGTAATTATTTCTTGAATTATATTTCAGTTAGAATGCAGAAAAAAAATAAACTGACTCACACTAGTACAGGGGTGTCCAAACTTTTTCATTTGAGGGCCACATACAGAAAATCAGAAGGACGCAAGGGCCACATAATGTTATGAAGAGAAATTGTGTTTAGTCCTAAAAATTGTACAAATAATTTATTTGTGCTTTTGCATATTTAGAAAAATGCTACAGTATATAAACCAATTTATTTGTAATATGGCAGTAGGGTTATTATAGTTTTGGAATTTTTCATTTTAGTTAGTTTTTTTTATTAGTTTTCAGGGTGGTTCTGTTAGTTTTTATTAGTTTAGTTATTTAAAAAAATGTTTAGTTTTAGTTTAATTTGTTAGTTTCAGTATTAGTATTAGTTTTTTAAAAAGTGTATTACTTGTACGTGTGTATTACTGTGCGTAATATTTAAAAAACACCATGGGCGCAACGTCATGTGAAGGTGCTTTTCTATTGGCTGCGGATGACGTCACTTCTGTGTGACATACTTTCAAACATCATTTTTCCGGTTTATGTCAAAATAAATCTACTAAAAATCACATTTAAAATCATCCCCAAAGTCTCATGCATTAAATTAATTACCAATGACTAAAACGAAGGACATATTTGCGGTAACAATATTGTTTTTTTGAATTTTAGTTTTAGTTTATTCATTAGTTTTAGTGACCTAAAATAACCTTTAATAGCACCTGTGTTTTTCGACACCCTCCCTTCTTACTTTGACCATCTCCAAACATTTTTGTTTTATTTTATTTGAACTGATTCAAATGGCATTTTTTAGCATATGTCGCGGGCCACTGAAAAATGGACGACGGGCCGCAAATGGCCCCCGGGCCGTAGTTTGGACACCCCTGCACTAGTAAAACAGTATGTAAGCTGTGGAAAATATCACTAGGCTTCACATGTCAATGAGAATTGACAGTGCTTTGTAAAACATTTGACGTGTCGGAATTTAACTTCCAGTGCAACTGTCCACGACTGGGAGGGGCAGACAGTCAGGGTGGGGGTCTCGGGCCCAGAATGCTAAAGTGTGAAATGTGGTGGAAGAGGTGCATGGAGGGCTCGGCGCCATCTGGGATAACGTGATGTACCAACTGCTCATCTTCGCCATGCATCGAGATGATGTGGATGCAGATATCCAGCGCCTGAGTCAGAGCCAGGATGTCCACATGGTCGCACTCCATCCCCATGGCTTCCACTTCCTGCGCACGAGAGTTGATTTCGAGGGATTACGGTAAGCCTCCATGACGCGTTTGTTGAGTATGGGTGCGGCAACTGACTTGATGACAGTAGTCCTGCAGACTGGGCGCCTCCACGAAGTTGCAGAAGTCGTCGGCGTGGTTCCGCAGGTGCGCGGACGTCAGCAGGCGCAGGTACTGCACCACGCTGTCTGAGGTGACGTGATCGTTGAGGAACCTGAACAGCATCTCGTCCCGCTCGCTGCCTTCACAGTGCTCGATGACATTCAGGAGCTTTGGGAATGGGGAGAATTAAAAAAAATAAAATAAAATAAAATAGCGGTATTTATTCAAATCATGGTTTCAAAACAAGGTTAGGGTTTTAAATCTTTGGGTTTCAAGTCTGGGTGTGGATTTGTATGTGTTGACCTCCATACCTCCCTTAAATAAGTTGAAAACATTCTTAATACTTGTATTTACTATGCAGGCTCACTAATCTAAACACGATATTCTGAGTACAGAGTAATGCAGCAAAATTCACTGTTTTATCCATATAAGTCCATTTTGCCACTTGCTGTCGACTGAAAATCACATCGGTTGCTCAGGTAACAACCAATCACGTCTCATCTGTTTCTGAAGTTGAACCGTGATTGGTCGATACTTAAAAGTTGAGCCCATAACTCAAAATTCCACTAACACAATATCAATCATTAATGCTGTGTTTGGAGTACTGGAGACACATACAACGTAAAGAAAATCTTTGGGTTGAATTCCGCTTTATATATATATTTTAAAAAAAAAAGAAAAAAGAAAAAGAAGATATTACTGTGTTCAAGTGGAGCTGGAAGAAACTCGGGTCAAATCCTGCCGAGGAGAGGCGTTCACTCGTCATGATGATTTTCTCCTTGAATCTTAACGCGAAATTATTACATGACAGTATCAGAGATTTGAAGAAGATAATGAAAGTTAGTTGATGGGGATAATAACGGTGACCTTTGCAAAGCCTCGACGTTGTGCAGGATTGATTCCAAATAGGCGAAACAAAAGGCTCTGTAAAAACAGTTTCCATCGCCTCGCACTTTCCTCACGGAGGAGAACAAGCCGCTCAGCTCCTGATAAAGCACAGCAGTGGATTAACACGAAAAAAATAGTTAAAATAGTTAATTGCGCCTTCGGCTGCGGCGTAATGACCTACTTGACATTTGCTGGAATGTTGTTGCTGTTCGAAGAGCACAGAGACATCTTCTCTGTCAGACACCAGGAGGCTGTCGGCCTCCATTTTTCGGAGAAAAATACGCGATAGCACAAGCTGCGGCTACGAACGGCGTTTTCGTCATGCCATTGGCACTGCAACATTCAGTAAACGTTTCGGTGGGTGATAAACAGAGGCAAAGCTCAAAGGCACTTCGCCTGTTTTGTTTTCAATTTTGACGGAAGTATGATACCACGTGGTTGTCGCTTAAAGATGCAGTGCAACTTTAGTGTAACATGTCCTACCTCATGCAGTATTACGTAAAAGTAGAGGTGAGAATACGTCACGTGTTATGCAAGTCCTACGTTTCAGGTCAATTTTCAAGCAATCCCAAAGTTACGGAGTCAAAAATGAAGCAGTTCAACAAGTGGGAGTGGGTCAGCCGAGTTTCAGGCCTCAGATTCAGATCAGCCCACTTTAATTCACAATGTTTTAATGACGATACGGCACAAGACCTTTTAGAAGTTTTTTATTTTTTTTTATTTTATCAAACGCTGTTAAACCAGCAAGGCAGCTACCACTGCACTTCCTATTAAAGCTCTTATTTAGATAACTATAAACACAACTTCCGTACAGAGCTGACAGAAGCTAACTTTACGAAGGCGGCTTTCCTCATGCTTTGTTGACGTTATTGTGCTTGTGGCCATTTGGCCAAGTTATACCTCTTTATGTACTCATAAATTCAAACCCATCCATTTTTTTTTTTCATTCGTAGTAATGACAAAAATATCCAAACCACGCAATTTTGTTTCGTACTCGAGTAAAATAAATAAAAAATAAACTAAGATGAAAAATTATTTTGATTAGTAAAAGTAGTCAGTCACAAGGAAACTACGCTGTACCATTTTGCTGGAGCGGGTCACAATTATAATGTTATAACATTACTAATGACCCATTAATCATGAATATCTGGGAAGCACCATTAAGGAGCTGTAAATGTACATTTACGTGTTTTGTTTTTTTACGTGTTTTGTTTTTTTGTTTAAATCAGTTTGTTTTTTTGTTTTTTGGGGGGGGGTCATTTTTGTTTTGTTTTAATAGTTTTAATATTAGTTTTAGTTAAAAAAAAAAAAAAAAAAAAGTTGCCAGTTACTGTATATTCCCCATAATGTAAACTGTTTACTTCACTGGGAAAATGTGAGATTAGCAGGAGAAATGACTGATCGGTAGCATTTGGGAGATAAAATTGAAATTACAGTGTCTCCCGCATGTTTCAGCATTGTTGGCATATACGGTGATAAACTATCATTCCCAAACGATTGACCTTCCTTCTTCTGTATGGCCGAACAATGATAAACAGTCAAAGCTCATGTATTGAGTGAATAATAATAGATTTGACTTAATATCACACTTGAGTTTACAACAGGCATTACTGACATCCAACTGGATTTTTTTTTCCGAAATAATAATCTTGCCACACAAGTAACAGAAGGCATTTCATTTATTGTAGTGTCTCAGTGTAAACACGAGGGGGGGCTATGTAAAAGGAGTACTGGGGCAATTCAAATGTTGAATATACAAATCTACACAATCATTTTGACTTGGAAAACAGAAGTGAAATACAATAAATTATTCTCTTTAAAGTTTCAGTTGTTAAATAGGACATCACACACTCATCACAGCTTTTACTTCATAAGCAGTTTAATTTTGCAAGTGAAGCTTTTGATCATTTGTGTTTTTTTGTTTTGTTTTTTTTATGTCCACCTGAGCACCTCAACTAGATTGATCACTCGCTCTACTGACTTTACTTTGACTTTTAAGTTGAGTTTTACTGCCAAAACTGCTCATGGAGGCCTTCGCTTTCATGTCAGTCAAAGCCGTTTTACTTGTGGTTTGGGAACCACCCACTAAAAGTTTCCTCGCCCTCTTCTCTGTGTCCGCCTTGTCCACGAGGTACTCCTGAAAAACAGTCATTGTTTAATTAGCAGGACTCAAGTTAAAGAGACTCAAATCATTCCTTACCTTCACCATGTCCATCATTAAGGATGCGTTCATGTTTTCCAGAGTTCCGTACGCTGGCATGTAACACTGCTCTGCGAGGTTGCTGATAGCCAAGATTAAGCTTCCCACTTCTTCAGCCTGAGAGATGATGCATGCTTCATACATAAATAAAACTGTAAACGTTTTCATCCTATAAATAGGACTTCAATCACTTAATATTACTCTTTCTTTTTTTTCTTCTTTTTTTTTCGTGTTGCCTTAAAGGTAAAGTCAACCAAAAATGTTCTGCTCCATGCAGACTCACTAGTTATCCATCTCAGGGGGTGGCCATTTTGTGACAGAAAATGACATCATAGTTGTTCCGAGCTCAGGTAACGACGAATCACGGCTCACCTGTTTTCTGAAGCTTTTATGTTACAATTGTGGTATATGACTTAAGCAGCAGAATTTTCAGTATTTTGAATTTTGACTTAAGTAGCACCCGTTTTTATCCATCCGAGGGAGCGGCCATTTTGTGACTTGCCATCGACGGAAATTGACATCACAGTTCTAGCTGGCGCTTGGAAACTGCCCTAACTGCGATAATAATGCTAATGCTTTCACTGAATTGATTTTAACAATGGCTCAGATGGTTTGACGCATGCTGATGTCATATTTATGAATGTAACACAGTGGCATCCATCACACGTCAGCAGAGCTCAGAATCTGTCTGCCTGCACCTTGGATCCAATCCACCAAAACTAGACTTGGCCCGGCACGAAAATGAAATTTTCCGTTTCTACGTTGAGCGCACGTGAGTGAGAACACCTTTTTTCTGGACTGTCCTTGCTCCTTTAGCAGTTTGTCTTCTGCCTGCTTGGTCTTCTCTTTAAGGCTCTCCAACTCGTGCTGAAGTTCATAAAGTTCTTTACTGGCCATCTAAGAGAAAGGTAACAATTCAGGTCAGGTCAAGCTCGCATACCGTAAAAAACGTTTAATGTCTCTAGTCCAGGGGTGTCCAAACTTTTTCATTTGAGGGCCACATAAAGAAAATCAGAAGGACGCAAGGGCCACATAATGTTATGAAGAGAAATTGTGTTTAGTCTTAAAAATTGTACAAATAATGTATTTTGTGCTTTTGCATATTGAGAAAAATGCTACAGTATATAAACCAATTTATTTGTAATATGGCAGCAGGGTTATTATAGTTTTGCAATTTTTCATTTTAGTTTTTATTTGATTTGAGGTTTGTTTTTTTAAATTAGTTAGTTTTAATTAGTTTTCAGGGTGGTTCTGAAAGTTTTTTTTATTAGTTTTATTTCTTTAATAAATGCTTAGTTTTAGGTTAGTTTTAGTGTTAGTTTAAAAATTTTTTTTTGTTTTTTTATTACTTTTGCGCAATATTTAAAAAACATCATGGTCGCGGCGTCATTATTCCAGTTTATATCAAAATAAATCTACTAAAAATCACATTTGAAATCATCCCCAAAGGCTCATGCATTAATTACCAAAGACTAAAACAAAAGACATTTTTGCTATAATTATAGTTAGTTTTCTTTTTTTTAAAAAGCATCTTCGTTTTTATTTTATTTTGTTAACGAAATTGTTTTTTGAATTTTTATTTTTTTCGTTTAATAGCACCTGTGTTTTTCGACACCCTCCCTTCTTACTTTGAACATCTCCTAACATTTTTGTTTTTATTTTATTTGAACTGAGTCAAATGCCATTTTTAGCATATGTCGCGGGCCACTAAAAAAATGGACGGCGGGCCGCAAATGGCCCCCGGGCCGTAGTTTGGACACCCCTGCTCTAGTCAAACCTAACCAATTTGTGCAAGCTGTGTCCTTCCTTCATGGCATGCAGCTGTCGCCTGCCTCGCTCCACCTCCTCCTCCACACGGCCCAAACGCCGCAGCAGCTGCCGGTGGGTGAAGCACAGGGTCTCGTGGCGCCGGATGATGGGCATGACTGCACATTCCGAGTCGATCTCAAGGTGACCTTAAAGAGGCAGCGCAGAGTTAGCGCTTCATAACAATTGGTCGAGTGAAGTCATTTCTCGAGCGCAGTGATTTTCTTTCTTTGTTTGTGTTGAAGGAGCAAATTTATACATGGCAGTTATGTCTGTATAAGATGTGAACCTTGAGGTTGGAACAAAAGGTTTTAATTAGGGTTTAAAGTTCCTTTAATACCATAAATGTATTTAATTCGCAATGACTGCTCCTTACTTGGAAAGCCTTTACTGGGGGAATTCCAGTCGCAATTAGCAGTAATAAATGCAATAATAATGCATATATTTGTGGAGACTTCGGCCAAGTTGTATTTTACAATTTTAATAACGTGCAGAATTTCACAAGTTGCTTCATGTTATAGATTAGATAACTCTTGATATGAAAAGAAAAATGCACTGAGCTGTCACCAGTGTCTTACAAATGCAATTATGCCATCTACTGGCCGATAATGACCTCAACACAAATCAATAGCACACTCGTTTATTAAAGTACAGTACATCTTTTTAATTTAACTCAACTTTATGAATTATTATAAAATCACTGCATCGATGACTAAAATATGCAGCCCTATTTCTATTAGTTTATTTTTTCCCACTTTTATATCAACAAGAGTTTGAAAACTTCGGGAAAAAAAAAATTTAGTTGTACATTTTACTGTACATTTAGAACAGATATAAAATTTGCAATTACTGTTGAGTTATGCGATTCATTATGATTAACTCATTGAGTCCTAGACATTTTCACTGAAGAAACCCCCTTTTGACAGGTTTTGCAAGGCCCACAGAATATTGTGTTCTATTGCTATAACAACATGGAACCTACCAAAAGAAAGATTAGAGTCTTTTCTTTCATCAGGAAAAAAAAAAGTATATTCCTATCTGCTTCAGTTTTTGTAGCAATTAGCATTAGAATATAGCTAAGTTTCATCAATATTCACATTGCTGGTGAAAACACAGCTTATTGCAACATGGGCCTGGCGGATCTCTTATACTCTGCTGCTACCTGCTGGCCGTGTTTTTCATAACCACGATTGCTTCAAGCCGCATTAAACCTTCTGTATGCTCTTGCATTAAAACCAAAAACCAAAAACGTGTAAACACGTTTCTGGGAGTGAATGACAAAGTATTAAAAACGTTTTTACACGTTTTTGAGCTTGAATGAGTTAAAAATGTTAATTTAGTTATTTATTTATTTATTTATTTATTTTAGATGATGCTAAAGTGATGGTAGTGGAACTATCTAATCAATGATGTCATCATCAGAGTCATAACAGTAAATGTCCACATACTGTTTGGGAGATAATCCAAAGTTTTCATCAAAAAGTCCTCATAGATTTTGTATTTGGATAGTCTCTCCTTTAAAACGAGCCTCCTGCCAATTAAAATAAGCAAATAACGTCACTGGAGTTGTGATTGAGCGTCACATAAAGGTGAAGGCTCTCACCTGGCTCGAAGTCGTTGCAGGTGTTTTGTCAGCTCCTCCAGCTCACGCTGCTTCATCAGGTTGTGCTCCTGCACCGCCTTGTACTGCCGCACAACTTCATTGCGCCTCACTTCATTGTCACTCACAAGCTTTTCAAATTGCAGCACTTTCTCTTTGGTCTGTGGTAAGATGCATGTCACACAATAACGGCCTAATCTAATCTAATATACATACTGTACCTCTTGATGTTTTATTTGCAACGCTGCCTTCCTTTGAGCCAGCTCCTCCACATTTCGCTTAAACTCTTCTCTCTTGAGTGCGAGAATGTTGTTCACTTCATCCAGCTCGGCTTGTTTCTTTAGAACCAGAGTCTTTTGTAACGTGTTCACGCCAATCTTAAGGATCCTGCTTGGAGGCTAAATATCAAACCAATAACATTTAAGTGCGCTTACTATGAAATGGTGGTCCAATAAAATACACAGTACATTACAGGTCTTCTTATACTGCCCCCAGGTGGCCAAGGTGGGCACATCAGAATGAGCAGTATTTTTAAAAGTGTGACAAAATGTTTTAAATTTAGAGTACTTTTCCCCCCCTCATTAAAAACACTTCTATTTTTCGTTTTGTTTTTGTTTCAAGTTGCTCTCACCTCAGTTACAACTGGGATGTAATTCACATTCTCTTCTTTTTTCCTGAGAAGGGAAACATTGTACACAATTCAGCCGGAAGTGAGTTGAGTAGGGATTTGAATGCAGAAAAAGAGCAGAGCAGGCCTACCCGCAGTCATCGGGCTGAGTAATAAAAATGTTCCTCGTCTTCTTCTCCACTCTGAGCTTCAGCCGCTCGTGGTCGGCCAGGAAAGGAAGCGAAGTGGTCATCATGGTGAGGGCAAGTAAACAAGTGTTGTCCACGTTCGAACGATCACGGACAGGGAACGTTCCGGATGTTTTTTGTTGTTGTTTTTTTTTAAATTCCCCCCTGGACTTCACGCCTAGTTGCTTGGAGATCACACGCCAGTTAAAGGGAATGTGTTCGGATCGGTTCTCAGTTGTCATAGCAACGTCCACAGGAGGCGGTGCTGTTTGTCGCAGGGGATGCAAATGACTTCCGGAAGATTGCACTCGGGTCAGGAAGTAAGTCTTCAAAGTGGATTTCTCACTGAACGAATAAACAAATGGTTTATTTATTTATTTATTTATTTATTTACATTAGATGTTTCACAATGCACACTAAGACATAGCTTTGAATAAGTCGTGAAATAAAACAAAAAAAACAGAAAAAACACAATTACATAACCTTGCTGCCCTTGCGTCATTATTTTAAATATTTAATGTGGATATATTACAAAAGGTTTTTGCAACATTGTACTTTTACATAATAATTGTAAAGATTTATTAATAATTTCAATGCTCTTGCCAGGATAGACTTAAAAGAAATAAAATGCATTAAAAAAAAATGTTTTTATATTTTTAATTCGTGTTCACTGGCCTGAGGGACTTTGCACACAATGTATTAATGATACAAATAGGTTTCTGGTGAGAAAGTGCAACATATTTTGGAGAAAATAAGGGCAGAATAAAAAAACAAGTAAAAATATGATTTGACAAAAGCAAGTTATCAATAAATTTAAATAAGACAAAACTTATGATATTTCAAAAAATGGTAATGTAAACTACCAAGAGTACTATATATTGGCAGTCAAATCTAAACTGTCAAAAGTTATAGCTACATTCTGGCTAGAGTGAAACATTTTTGTCAATTAGAAATATTTGCACATGCTTTGCAGTTTGTTAGTGTTACCATATTGTTCAGAGATTTGTGGAAAGATAAGATTTCATAAGAATTCATTATAGCCTTTGTTTTTACTGCAAAATTGTTAGTTGTGCAAAATAGAGCTATCAGAGCAATCCATAATGTCGAAAAGCTTCACCATACAACTGCACTGTTTCTACTTTGTAAATGCATTTTTTTTAAACATTATTTATAACATGTGGTTGTTTTCCAATTTTGGTCATGTGACATTCACAAAAATAGAGCCCTGAGTCACTTTGATGTCATTTTCATTCGACAGCGAGTGGCAGTACAGGGCAAAATGGCCGCTCCCTGAAACTGATAAAAATAGATTTTTTTTTCTGCTTAATTCATATTCCACAAATGAAATATTAATCTGAATCTAGGCTTTAGGGACAATTAGGAACAATATTTACACAAATCAATCTCAGTTAAAACTATTCATTTCATAGAAACCGTGTTTGTCACACAATAAAGACCATTATGCTTTTGACATACACAAATATACTTGCGGTTAAAAGGAAGTGACACAAGCATATCAACAAATTAAGCTAATCCCGGTTGAGCAACGATGTGGTCCTCCGCATACATTTGCTAACAGTCAGTCTGGTCCGGTTCCTCTGTTTGCAAATAGACGCGCTTGAACGACTTGTTTGTGTCGAGCAACAAGCAGACGCCACTTCCAGTTTTGTCACAGGAAGCATATTTCACAAACACTTCTGCAGACATGATTGTGAAATATGCGCGACGAGCGCTGATTCATCACAAGAACTTTTTGATATTATCTTCGGCTCGTGCAGCAGTGAAAAGCTACTACTAACTGAGTGATCTCTGGCTCTAGGGTAAGTCAAAACTTGTGTTGTAACATGATGTAATCTTATATTTGGTCATACAGTATATGCTTTAGGAGCTCCCTCACTTTACAGATACAGTATGTGTTCTTTGTATGTTTTCTAATCTGCGCTTCTAATGTCAACCGTCAAACTGCTGCTACAACGTTCTACAATGCAATTACCGTATTTTCCGCACTATAAGGCGCACCTTCAACGAATGACATATTTTAAAACTTTTTCCATATATAAGGCGCTACAGTAGAGGCTGGGGTTACGTTGTATATCCATTAGATGGTGCTGCGCTAAAGGGAATGTCAACAAAACAGTCATATAGGTCAGTCAAACTTTATTAATAGATTACAAACCAGCTTTCTGACAACTCCATTCACTCCCAAAATGAATAAACAGCTGTTTTATTATTTTCTCTGAGGTAAAGTATCAGTATTAGCTAGCGATCCAAGATGGCGGGATCTTCTGGGTCACCGATAGCGTCTTGACAGCGAGACCTGTTGCGGTTCAATATTGATCCATATATAAGGCGCACTGGATTCTAAGGCGCATGGTCAGCTTTTGGAAACAATTGAAGGCTTTTAGGTGCGCCTTATAGTGCGGAAAATACGGTAACTTGACCAAGATATAACCTCACATCAGCTTTCCCAGTGGAGCTGCAAATGGGAGCAAAGTCAGTTCAACATATCCTTAAAAGGTATCTGTCGTCCTCATCGCCTGAGCTGCTCTCTGATGTCAACCACAGCACATAGCAGAGCTTTCGTGTTAGTGTCGCCTGATTTATAGAGAATGAACAATCCCTTCAAATGGGCCTCTGGATTTTATGCTGTTGTTTTATTGACGCTTCACGCTAGTTTTTTGCGCTTCTCATTTTGCGTTCCAGATCAACAGCTACGTCACGAGTCTGTGGGCAACACATCAGGACACGGTGGATGTTTGACCGGACTTCAAGGGATGATTGCTGTCAACAGATGTGGGTCTCTTTATCAGAGGCTGGACGTGGATGTCAAAAACGGGCTGGCTGGCGATATTTTCCATGCATCAAACGACACTGAACACAGGTGAGCAAT
Organism: Festucalex cinctus; assembly: GCF_051991245.1. Lineage (NCBI taxonomy): Eukaryota > Metazoa > Chordata > Actinopteri > Syngnathiformes > Syngnathidae > Festucalex > Festucalex cinctus. The sequence continues at coordinate 4,728,692 of NC_135422.1, forward strand.
TTATGATTCACTATTAAGTTGTCTTTTGATGTGGATGTATTCTGCTTCCTTGTCCTGAAGTTGTGTTGACTTTACTGTACCTGCATGGCTCACTGTCATTAAATTATCAGTGTGGAAAGTGTTTTTTTTTTTGTTTTTTTTTTGGTCCTTAGATGAAAATCTTGACTCAACATCCTGTCAAATCCAGCTCACTTGGAACAAAAAAAAAAAAAAAAAAAAAAAAAAAGACCAATGCTGTGTGTGATGTGATAAAGGTCATACCTGTTGAGGGTTCTTTTTTTTTTGTCCTTGGATGACTATAAGATTGGCCAAAGCGACACAAAAAAAATCTCATCTGCAGTATTTATATGATTGAGTTCATGTTTGATGATGAGGCAACATGGAAGGCCGTTAAACACATACAGGCGTACGTACACATACAATATATACATTTTTCAGGTCGTATGCATGCTCACATGGGATTGCTGTAAGAATGCAAACACCGAACCCGATAACAGGTGACACAAAGGTCATACAAGGGGCAGACATGTTTTTCATAGCCCCGATCAAGATGATATTTCCTCTTTTTTGGGAGCCAGCAAAAAAATGAAGTGATGACTTGTGTTGTGGTCTTCTAGAAAGAGAGTATTTTTGATCTTTTAATTCCACTTAAATGAACGCAGTAGTATTGCTTTTACTGAAATTAATTAATAAAGAAGTTAACAAAGTGAAAAAAAAAATCATATTTAAAAAAAAAATATTTTTTTTACTATGAGATTTGTCTTGGAGGATTTCACTAGTAACCTTGACAGCGAGCGGAATTGTGGTATTTGTTCACAAAATGAGAAATACATCTTGTACTGCTCCCGCTGATACGTTTGCAACCGACCTTTTTTTTAGGTCGGACCAATCAGGCGTTGTTTTTTTATGTTTATTTATTTTTTTTTAAACGACCATGTATAGTAAGGTGTTTTTTTTGTGTGTTTTTTTTTGTTAAAAAAAAAAAAAAACAACCATGTATAGTTTTTTTTGGTTGTTGTTTTTTAAATGACCATGTATAGTAAGGTGTTTTTTGTGTGTTTTTTTTTTGTTTTTAAATGACCATGTATAGTAAGGTGGATTTATTTATTTATTTATTTATTTATTTTAATGACCATGTATAGAAAGGTGTTTTTTTTGTTTTTTGTTTCTTAAATGACCATGTGTAGTAAGGCGTTTAAAAAAAAAAAAACCACCATGTATAGTAAGGCCTTTTTTTTTGTTTTTGTTTTTTTTAAACGACCATGTATAGTAAGGCGTTTTTTTGTTTTTAAAAACGACCATGTCTAGTAAGGCATTTTTTATTTTTTTATTTTTTTTAATGACCATGTATAGTAAGGTGGATTTATTTATTTATTTTAATGACCATGTATAGAAAGGTGTTTTTTTTGTTTTTTGTTTTTTAAATGACCATGTGTAGTAAGGCGTTAAAAAAAAAAAAAGAACGACCATGTATAGTAAGGCGTTTTTTTTTTTTTTTTTTTTTTTTTTTTTTTTTTTAAACGACCATGTATAGTAAGGCGTTTTTTTGTTTTTAAAAACGACCATGTCTAGTAAGGCTTTTTTTTTTTTTTTTTTTTTTTTTTTTTTTTTTGAAGACCATGTATATAATAAGCCGTTTTTTTTGTTTTTAAAACGACCATGTCTAGGGCAGGACGAAACCAAGAAGCAATGATGGCAGTGGGGAAACAAACAAACAAACAAACAAACAAACAAACAAACAAACCTAACAGACGAATGGACGCTGCAATTAATTCTGTTCTCGCAGAATTACTCACCTTTTCCTGGTTGAATGTTGAACAGAGAGATGCGCTTCGTGCATTTTTATCCGGTAAAGATGTTTCTTGTTATGTTTTGTTTTTGTTTTGTTTTTGTTTTTTTTGTAAGATGAGACAGAAGACGAGATTTTCATCCTTTGCTGTGATTGGTCAAAGCCAACACGGACAAGTTGCCGCATCGTCCAATCAGTTCGAAGTATTGTACAGAACGTTCCTCCTTTCCCGAACGAATTTGCCGAGTGAAGTTCCAGATTGATAATATGAAGGACTCCCTTGAGTAAATCACAATTATCAATCTGGTTTGTGAGGTTCACTAAACCGTGGGCTTAATCGCCAAACATTTCACTTTGGTTTCTCATTGTGAACACTAGGGGGCACGTTGTAAAATGAGTTTATAGAAATAAGAGTAAGATAACATAAAAGATAAAGAAGAAGGTTGAACATAATTAGCATAAGTGTCGTTATCTGTGTTTACATATAGAAAGAATATTCAGGCAGGTACAGCATTTTACAAGACCAGTGCGCCCATAATAATTAAAGTATTTTCTTAAAACGTGTCAATCATCATGAATTGAGTTTATGGTTATGAATAGAGTATCTTGTTTTTTTCCACCCGATCTAATCAGAGCGTTTTAAATAACAAAGGAAGCATGCAAATAACGAAGGCAAATGATGGCACGACAGACAGGTCTGTGTTGTGTTCAGGGTTCATGTTATCAGCGGACGCGCGAGTGTCATGACATATAAGGATGAAGCCTGCCTCACAATAAGCTCCAAAAATAATCCGAGCGGCCACAGCTGACCCCCTCACGCCTGCTGCCTCCGTGACTTGCAGCCTGACCACCGCGCACGCTCGTCCGGCTGCGGCCATACAGCAGCCATGATGACCAAATTCAGCTATTACCAATATTTAGTTCAGTTTCGGCACGGGCAGACTAGGCCATCTATTGATGATGATGATGATGATGATGATGATGATGATAATGATGAGGTAACGTCGCGACTGCGAGGAGACAGCAGGGGAATGAACGTGACGTCACGCGCCGAGTGAGTCTTGTGTGTTTACGTGTGTGCGTTTATATGGCTGCTATTGTGTGAATAAGATCTACAGTACCGACACGGAAACACCGTTTTAATATACTGCGGCTGTCTAGATTCACCTCAATCAACTGTTTCGTTCTCATTACTTGCGCCAAGTTTTTAATATTATATTTGGCTGTTCCATGTTTTCTGTACCGGTTTGGCAATAATAACGAACGTTTGTTGTTGTTGTTGTTGTTGTTGTTATTGTTTGTCTGTTTTTGTCTTTCTTTTGATGAGTCTGGCAGCTTATAGGGACATTCACATATTTCTGGTGACATTTATCGTGTATATTATTATTATTATTATTATTATTATTATTATTATTTGTAGTAGTAGTAGTAGTCAGAGGTGCAGATCAAAGTTATTATAGTTAATGAAAACTAATGAAATAACTAAAAACAAAATTGAGAAAAAAAATGGTGAACAAAATACATCATAAGCTATATATAATGTATACATCATATTTTATATACATGCACCATATGTCTTATATGATCAGATTCTAATTTGCTGTGGATGTTGATATGATTGAAACTTTGCTTTTTTTTTCTCATACATTTGATTAAGGACTTTTAAACAGCTTCAATTAATCATGATTTTTTCTTCTTTTTAATTATCCATCCGTCCGTCCGGCCGTCCGTCCGTCCATCCATCCATCCATGCATCGATTTAGTAAATTTTGTAACCTACTTTTATTTTCTCTAAATTTTGTAACCTACTTTTATTTTCTCTTCTTCCCCTGAATGTTAACTACTGTTTTTGTTGATACTTATGTGTCGTCTTTCCTTGTGTAAAGCACATTGAGTTGCCTTGTGTATGAAATGTGCGATACAAATAAACTTGCCTTGCCTTGCCCTCTTTTATTCTACAACTAAATTACATGAAATGGTTTCTTCTTCCACTTCCAAGGGCTGTTGACCCAGTGGTCCTGGCCATACGAGGAGGGGACGTGGAGGCTGTTAAGAAGCAGGCAGCATCTTCGCCTCATAACCTAATGAGGGAGAACAAAGAAGGTTGGATCCCTTTGCATCATGCAGCCGCCAGTGGGCAGTCTGAGTGCTTGAGGACCTTACTGAACGGTATCAGCTCGTGCTAATATAGTCAAATTGGCATGTTTGGTTCACAAATGTAACCCTGAACTTATTTGTGTGCTGTTTCCCGCTCCAGCATATCCAGGTTCTGCAGACAAACGTACCCTGCAGGAACAGACGGGCTTATTGCTTGCTGTTTCTGGTGAACATTTGTCATGTGTGAAGTGCCTGCTGGAGTGTGGAGCTGATCCGGACATTAGCAGCAAGAACAAAGAAACCCCTTTGTATATAGGTAGAGTGGTTCCATTATTTTTTTAGGCTTAGACTTAGACTTGACTTTATTGATCCCTTTTGGATGGCTCCCTCTGGGAAATTTACATGTCCAGCAGCAATGAGAACAGATAATAAAATAAAAAATAATTCAATCAATCAATAAATAAGGTTATTACACCAGAGATTGAATTAATAATAATAATAATAATAATAATAATAAGAAGAAGAATAAAATGAAAAATAAAAATTAAATCAATCAATAAATAAGATTACACCAGAGATTGAATTAATAATAATAATAATAATAATAATAATAATAATAATAATAATAATAATAATAATAATAATAATAATAATAATAATTAAAATGAAAAATAAAATTCAATCAATCAATAAATAAGGTTATTACACCAGAGATTGAATTAATACTAATATATATATAAAAATAATAATAATAATAATAATAATAATTAAAATAATAATAATAATAATAATAATAATAATAATAATAATAAGAAGAAGAAGAAGAAGAAGAAGAAAAATAAAAATAAAAATAAAATAAAAAATAAAAATTCAATCAATCAATAAATTAGCAAACAAGCAATGACAAAAAAAAACCAAAAAAAAACGCTCACTGGCCACAACATTAGCTGCATAGTGTAATAAAAAGTCAGCTCTGTTCTGTTTTTGTTGTGAGAGAACAACAATGCATCATGGGAGAGTTATGTTTTGATTTTTATTCAGGCACAAGGGGAGGCTAACCATACACAATAATATTAGTATGACCATTACTGCTCTTCTGCAGCCTGCAGGTTGGACAACGTGGACATGGTGAGCCTCGTCCTCTCTTTCGGGGCCTCCGTGAACCAGCGGTGTGCTCGGGGATGGACAGCCCTTCACGAGGCCGTCTCCAGGAACAACATTGCCATGTGTGACATACTCATTGGAGCTGGGGCCAATGTTAACCCGTCCAACACGTACAGCGTCACGCCACTCATTGTAGCAGCTCAACTGGGATGCTTGAAGACACTGAATTACCTCATTGGAAAAGGTAACTATCGTTGTATTGCTGATTATTGACTCATATTATAATTTTTTATTTCTTTTTTGTATGTGTCATTAGGTGCCAATGTGAACATGCAGACCTGTGATGGCGTCACAGCGCTGCATGAAGCCAGTAAAAATGGCCACAAGGAAATTGTGGCAGTGTTGTTGTCCAAAAATGCAGACGCAAATAAGACGTCAAACTCAGGATTGCTTCCGCTGCATGTTGCAGCTCAACACGGACACCAAGAGTGAGTTTGTTTCTCCATTGCAAGTGAAAACACTGTGCCTCTGAATATGATAGAAAAAAAACAATAAAGCAGGACATTATGCTGCAGATAATTATCGGTGGTAGTGTCTGATGTGATGTACTGCAGACACACTAAAAATGGGTCAAAAGTAACCCAAATTGGGTAAAAAAAAAAAAAAAGGCTCAACCCAAATGTTTGAGTTATTAAACAGTAATCCACAAAGCAACCACATTTTTTTTTTTAATGGGTGGGTATTTGTTTGACACACATTTTTGGCTTCACTGAATAACCCAAATGAATTTGGTGAAAAATAACCGACCCAACTTTTTGAGTTATTTAACCCAAAAAGTTGGGCAAAATCAAAGCAACCCAATTTTTGGGCTGTTTTGTGTGTTATCCATTTGACCCATTTTTTGGGTTATTTGAATAACCTAAAAAGTTGAGTTTTCAAGTTTCAGCACAAGGGGTTCTATAAATGTTTTAACTTTTCATGTACATTACACATCAAATACAGTAATTGGTTTAAATACTGTTCAGTTGTATGTAATATTTAACTCATTCACTCCCAGCCAATTTTAATGAAGTAACCCCCTTCAGTCCAAACTGTTTTACTGCATTTTGATTGATTTTGCAAGACCCGCAGAATATTGTGTTTTTTTCATATAAAAACATGGAACCTACCAAAAGAAAGATTAGAGTCTCTTCTTTCATCAGGAAAAAAGTACGTTTCTATCTGTTTCCGTTTCGCAGCAGTTAGCATTATAATATAGCTAAGTTTCATAATTATTCACAAATCTGTTTAGAACTGTGGGGAAACCGCTTGTTTTCAACATGGCCCTGGTTGATCTCTTATACTCTGCTGCCACCTTCTGGGCGTTTTTGTAATTTCTACCATTACTTCACCCGTTCTTTGCAGTTGAGAGGCTGCATCAAGGCCTTCTGTATGCTCTAGCATAAAACAAAACAAAACACAAAAAAAACCCATAAAACGTATAATTACGTCTTTGGGACACTTAAAACATTTAAAATAGAATGTATGTTTTTGGGAGCAAATGAGTTATTTGGGAAGTGCTTGTAAACTTTTTTTTTTGCAAAACGATACAAATTCATTATATATACAAATATGCATATGAACAATATTTATTGTCGCAACGTAGAGTTGGGGGGCGACATATGTTCTTCTACCTTGTTGGGGGGGGGGGGGGGGGGGGTAACAAAAACATAATTGAGAAACAATCTTTAAGAAATAAAACCTTGTTGTTGTTTTTGAACTTTTAAGGCCTCCTTTCTCACCATATTTTAATGTTGGCATACTTGAAGTGGCACTAAAGGAGTCAAGTATCTTTTTTTGTGCTGGTACTTGTAAAAATCATTGAACTAAAGTGTGTCAGTTAACATTGTGCCTTTGCTTTCAGGGTAGTGTCCCTTCTTGGCCCTGTGACGAGTCGCACCAGGCTCCGGCACAGCGCCATCAGCCCCCTGCACCTGGCAGCCGAGCACAACAGGCCGCAAGCGGCAGCTGCGCTCCTCAAGGCAGGCGCCGACGTCAACGCCGCGCTGGCTCCCGCGCGCGCGGCGCGCTACGCCGACGGACGCGCGACGGCCCTCTGCTTTGCCGTCGCCAACGGCAGCGTCGAGACGGCGCGGGTCCTCCTGAACGCCGGTGCCGCCACGGGCCTGGACCCCGTCAGTCCTCTGCTGCTGGCCGTGCAGAGGGGCTGCATGGCCACGGTGTCCCTGCTGCTGCAGAGAGGGGCTGACGTCAATGCCAAAATCCCATCTTGGGCCACGACGTTCCCTGCGGTTGTTGCGCTGTGCGTGGATAATCTGCCTCTGCTCAAGTGTCTTCTGGATAACGGCTGTGATGCCCTCTCCTGCTTCTCCTGCCCGTATGGCAGAAGCCCTCATCCAGAACATTCCCACATGAGAAGTATTGGCACTTTGTCTGCCTTGAACTGCAATGGACCAGCACATGAAGTGACACAGGTGCCACAATGTACTGACAACATTTGTGAGGTGTTTTTAGTCAGAGGTAGCAAAAATGAGTACACTCTTCTGCAAATAGCAAAAATCCACGAGCTATTGACATGCACTTAACTCATTTGCTCCCAATAACGTGTAAATACGTTTTTTTATGTTTTAAGTGTCCCAAAGACGTATTTATACGTTTTTTGTTTTTTGTTTTTATGCTAGAGCATACAGAAGGCTCTGAGACTGTAGCTTATTTCGTATTTCATTATTTCCCTCGCTACTTTGCGGTTCAATTATTGCGGGTTAACTCTATCGCAAATTTTTATTTGGGTCCGTTGCTCATACATTGCCGGGTTTACCTCGGGTTGTACCTCAATATTTTGTGGGGATTTTAGCGATCACTCGTACATGCTGGCAACCGACACAGTAAGTCTCATTCCTCTGATTTTTAGCAGAGGTAGTTAACTCATTTGCTCCCAAGAACGTGTAAATATGTTTTTTTTTATGTTTTAAGTGTCCCAAAGGCGTATTTATATGTTTTTTTTTGTGTTTTTTTTTTTTTTAATGCTAGAGCATACAGAAGGCTTTGTTGCAGCCTCTCAACTGCAAAGAACGGTTGCAGAAATGGTAGTTATTACACAAACGGCCAGCAGGTGGCAGCAGAGCAAAGGAGATCAACCAGGGCCATCTAGAAAAAAAGCTAAATTACTTACAATTTTAAATATATTTGTGAAAACTGATAAAACACAGCTCTCTTCTAATGCTAATTGCTGCGAAAGGGAAACAGATAGTAACATACTTTTTTTTTTACTGATGAAAGAAGAGACTTTAATCTTTCTTTTGGTAAGTGTCATGTTTTTATAGCAATTGAACACAATATTTTGTGGGCCTTGCAAAATCAGTCAAAATCCAGTAAAACAGCCGGGAGCGAACGGGATTGCGAAATGTGAAAATGGCTGGGAGTGAATGAGTTAAAAAGGGTTGTGATTACCTATAGATGCCACAAGGTGGTGGCAAAACACGTTTTTGTTTTTTTTTTAATTATTTTTTTTTTTTATTTTGGCCTGAAAGTACAGTCACAAAAGTAAGCATTTGTTTACTTTTTTACTTCCCTTCACTGTATTTAGTTTATGTAACTTCTCCTCTCTTTTTTTTCTTGTGTGTTCCTCTATTTTAGTTCTGTCAATGGATTTCAACATCAACAATGAGCCAATGGACCGGACCCATCATTGACGTGCTGCTGGATTATGTCGCTCATGTTCATCTGTGTAGCAAACTCACTCAACTCCTGGACAGCCGCCACGAATGGGTCGCTGTCAAGAGGAAGTCATGTAAGACAAAAGACAAACACACACACGCACGCACACCATACTTACCCTGACTGGTCACAATATTAGGTACACTTCCACATAATGAGAACCAACAGATCATAATACATTCTACCTTCACAATAAATGCAGTTAAAGTCCCCTTATATGGCCACAGTGCTGCGCTATTGCTACGAGCATTGGCGAAGTGGTGCAGTAACCATCCAAATCCAGCAGATGGAGCTGTTCCTGCACAACTAAAGTTCAATTTTCTATGTATTGAGTACGCAAACAAATTAGCTAGACATGTTTGAATCATTTTGCCTTGGCGGAGGTCTGCAATCTACTATTGGTGATTTATTTTTTTTTTTTAAGTGGCAAATGTTTCTTTCCACTGATACAACATCCATTTTCTCTTGTCAGATTTCAACTAATCGTTATATTTCTTTCCATAGTGTCACCTCGTCCACTGCATCATCTTTGCAGATTGACTGTTCGCAGCCAAGTAGGCCGACATAGACTACAATCCCTCTCAAGTTTACCTCTACCGGGACGACTGATCACATACCTGACTGTGACGGACCGATCACGTTTAGACGACCTCGCTTGGCATCTCAGCCATTAAGTACATTTATATTTGTCCGTGTTTTTTTTTTTTTACCTAATATATCTCATCTGTATGATATGTCTATTTATAAACTCTGTGATGTGACTTTATCTCCTTTATTATTATTTTAGTTTTACAGGAAAACTCAGCGAAGGATAAAAATTCACTTAAGCCCACGGGACTTCTTGTGGGAATTGTTTATTTAAGAAATGAAAGCGGCTGTATCAAACATTACTGTGACGACTAAGAAAATCAATTCAACTCCTCACATTTATAGCTATTCTCATAAGATGAAACAGACCTTGAGTAATTTTTTTTTTTTTACGACAGGCCTTTAAAAAGTCCTAAAAATAGAAACCTGTCAACTTACTGTCTGCCATCAGAGAGCAAGAGAATGAAGAAGTGCATTTTAGTCCTCTAGGAGTGAACAAAAATAGAGCCAAGTATTCCATTAAGTGCTCGAGGAAGACTCTCATTATTGATTTGCGGAGATGAAACATAATTAGTTTTGTTTACGTTTTTAAATGAACCCAAACACGCTGAAGATAGGGGACGGGATGGCGGGCTTGGTGGGTATGGGTTTGACCACCACGTGAGTGTGAATCTTCTGCCCGCGCGGCTGTTCTAGTGGCTCGGGTTCTGCCTTGCACCACAGTCCCAGAGCTGGACGGGGCGCCACCATGTGACCTGGGAGAACCTGCTGGTGCTGGTGGATTTGGAACGGGCAGCAGGCGCACACGCTCAAGCCGTGGTGAGAGTTCCGCTCCAATTTCAGCGCCTCCCTGGAGTGCGCGACCTCATCTTGACCTCCCTTCCTGTGTTCTCGCGTCTCCGTCGAGGCGGCGTGACTCTTTCTCAGTCCGGAGTGGGAGTGCTCCCGCTGGCTCAGCTTGGGTTCCTCCCAGAAAGAGGCCGGGAGTTGGCGTTTCCTCATGGGCACCTGCTCCACGGAACCCCCCGCTTTGCTCGAGCTCGTTTGCGCGCAGCTGCCTGCGGCCTTTTCCTGCGGCTCCGCAACGGGCTTGGCGCACTGAGCGGCGGACCTGAGCGGGTGGCATCGTGGCACTCGGGAGTATTTCTGAGAGAAGCGCTTGAGCTGCTTCTGCAGGTACTTCCTGTGGTCCACCGAGCGTCTGCACGGGGCCGACTTGTCCAAGGCCGCCTTGATGTCGCTGGACGCCAGGTTGACGAAATTAAGCAACGTTCTCACCTCGCTGTCTGCGTTTGCCATTTCATCCAGCGCTTTGTGTATAAATGTTGGTTGTTGAATCAGTCCATGTTAAAAGTGGTCGTCCATTTTCAAAGATCTGCAGGAGATGACAAGGGACATGCGTCAGTCTCACTAATCTATATATGTATGACTTGATAGTCCACAAGCCAAGACTTTTGAGGTCGCCAGGCCGCCATATTGCTCCTCCCAAGAAACATTTCTCGGCATACGGTCCTATACATTTACAGTATCAAAATTGGAGAACATTTGAGAAGTAGAAACGGCATGATTTATGGTGTTTTAAATGTATTAAACATAAACAAACGGACTACAGACATTTTACAACTTGCCTTAAATATATGTTTAAATTACATGTTTAATGATGTTTAGTACAGGAGGATACTTGTCTATATATATATATATATATATATATATATATATATATATATATATATATTATTATTATTAAAGAATTCTAACTGTAATTCAACAAAAGATGCCTCTGCCAAATCTAAAGATGGCGGTCTAAGGAACTGAGCGATAAAAGAAAAAGGTGGTCTTCAAAATAGCACATTCTGTCCACTTGTTATTTATTTATTTATTATTATTATGATTTATTTTTTTGTACTTGTTAAAATACACGCCGCCCCCGGTCTTATATTAACTGCCCATGTGCTGTATATGTCTCATCTACCGTATAGTTTTATACAGTAGTCTGCTCGCGAGGTGGGAGTAACAAGATGGCCGCCCTGTGACTTCAATGGCTTGCACTGCCGTGTATGGGCTAATCGGCTAATCGGCTATCCAGTCATATGTACAGGTCAGTGGTCAATCTTCTAACTATGAAATTACCTCTTGTGTTGAGTTGAATGTGCTGATTTCATTTTTGTAATGTCATTTATGTTTTATTTTGTTTTGCTTTTGTGGATTTAATTTACAATTGTGTTTGCGCATCTATGTTTGATTCTTTGTCATTTTTGTCTTTGTAAACTACTGTTCTCTTGGCAGTTATAGTTGATTTGTCGTATGTCTTACAGCAAATAAAAAAAATAAAAAAAAAAGTTTACATGCAGTTGAGAACAACCGGATGGGAATGCAGGTAGGCTAATGCTAACGCTAACGTCAGAGCAGCAACATCCGCTTTGCTTTCTACTTCATTTGGACTAGCCAAATAATATGTTTATGTCATGTGTGAATGGAAACGAGTGTGTATGCGTCAAGGGTATTAGAGTTAATCAAACAATTTGAAACTAGAATTGAGCAAAAAAAAAAAAAAAAACACACAAATAGAAACATGCAGGCAATGATGCGCAAAAACGGATACTTTATTAAAAAAATATTTTGAGCTTTTTTGTTGTTGTTGCCAAAACTCTTTTTGAAATAAAATTAACAATAGTTAAAACAATTTTCAGTTTTGATATGGTGAGGCGATTATTCATATTTCTCAATTGCAATAAAAAACAATTTGACACCCCTGAATTTTAATATTCACTGACACATGCTTTTATTTGGAATTTTAGAAGCATAGGCTACTTTTATGAAATTAACAAATGAGAGTCGAACCATGAACCTCAGAACTGCGAGGCACGCGCTCCCCACCAATACGGTGCGGCGGTGCCGTTTTTCTATACTCATTATTTATGTAAAAATACTCCGGCTGTACAACTTAATTCTATTAAATAATAGTAATAATGCTCACCTCTGGTGTGCGGGGATGCGACTCTGTCCTGCAGCCTCCAGCCTGCATGTGGAGGTACTTGACAAAGCTGAATGAATATAAACTGCTTGTAGTTATGGTGCTTCCCTTGAACCAATCAGCGACCTCAGGCCCCTTACAATGGACCACAATCAGCCTGCATGCGAGCGCCCTGCTATCCAATTCTTCTCCATCGCGCATTGTTGTCATGGAGATGTAGAGGTAAATTTTTTTTTTTTTTTTTTTAAATGGCACTTTAGCAACCATGTGTTGTTTGCCTTCACCTTGTCTTTCTATTAAATCAATTTTTTTTTAAAAACAATATGTGGTATTTAAACACGCCAATTGCGCTTAATATGTTTACGTTTAAATAAAGTTGCGTTTACACCTCCAAGTTACGGCGGGAAGTGGAGGCGGGGGGAGCAGGAGGGCGGCGCTATCTAAAGACCACATAACCATGGAAAAGGGGCTTGAGCGCTCAAGAATCTTGTCTTTCTGTTTGCCCCCTCAATCGAGCCGCACAAAGGCTGAATTACTCATTCAAACCCGGCGGGACAAAAGCAAAAGGGAGCTGGATAGCACTCCTGCATTTGTAGTCAAACATTTAGAGACTTAAATCGAGTCGTCATGAAGGAGAAAGAGTGGGACAAAGCCCATAGAATTGCCATCAGCAAACATTTTCCTGTGTCATATTATTTGGGGGGGGGGGGGGGGGGTTCTCCATGGCTCCCCCTGGCCGGCGGACAATAGCACAAGTTTGCACACTCGAGCACTGTCACCCTGCCAACGGGCCACAACAAGGGTCCATGCAGGACAGGAGCAGCGGAGGACTGCGGGGAAGGTGGAAGAGGAGGAAGAAGAGGAGGAGGAGGAGGAAAGGCCCACTTGTGAAATGCTAATTGGCCTTCATCCCCCTCATTGATGTGGAGCACCGAGGATCGAGCTTTTGTGTGGGACACCTCGGGGTTGAGTGTACAGTCTGGAATTCACACAGAGGAACAGCAAAAGTCTTGGGACACCCCTCTTGATGTGTTCAAGAATCCGCCGAAAAGTCTGGATGGAGCCACACATGGTCGGTCTCGGTGGTGATTTGATTGTAATGGATTTTGGGTGTCATGTTTTTCCTTGTGTACCTTTTTTTTTTTCCCCAGTGTCACTCTCCATCCATCCATCCATCCATCCATTTTCTTGACCGCTTATTCCTCACGGGGGGTGCTGGCGCCTATCTCAGCTGGCTTTGGGCAGTAGGCAGGGGACACCCTGGACTGGTTGCCAGCCAATCGCAGGGGAAGTGTCACTCTCATTAGGTTTTATTGTGTATACCTGCTTGTCAACCTGGTCCATTGTGTCATCCATCAGCTCCCTCAGGTGTCTCTCGTTATCTCATCAGTTTGTTTATACGTCGTCACTTGTTTTCTTTCAGACCCGTTTGACACGTCTTGTTGTCATTTGTTTGATGTCTCCAGTTAAGTCTAGTTGATATCACTTTATTTTTGTGTGTTTAAAATTAAAAAAAAAAACACACACAAAAAAACCCATATATATTTTTTTTTAGTTATTTTACTTTTTTCATGTTTTTTTTTTTTTTTTTTTTTTTTTAATCACCAAAGTATCTTTTTGTTTGCCTTTTCATTCTTATTAAATTAAATTACTATATGAGCACACCATGCCTTGCTTCCCAACATTTGGGACCACCACCATACCAAAACAAAACAATTTCCCCCCCTTTTGTGGCTTTTTTTTATGATCAAAAACTAGATTATGGCTTACAGTTTAAGAAAACGCAAATACCCTATCTCAAAATATTAGAATATTTCCTCGGACCAAGCAAAAAAAAATA